>NW_025219987.1:1256079-1279591 GCF_014825855.1 Bombus pyrosoma
AAAAAAAAAAAAAAAAAAAAAAAAAAAAAAAAAAAAAAATTCTAAAACTATTAAATGCATCTTCGAATCTGTGAAAACAAATTTTGACAATATTAAATGTCTAAAAGTAATGACTAATCGAGTTAACTAATGAATATCTAAACTTCGATAATAATTATTGGTGAACTTAAACGCTTGCTTATTTTTTAAAAATATTAAGATTTAACATTCGATGGGTGAAATATCGACAAGCGTAAAACGACCGAGTATATGCAGAAGAAACAAGAACCAAAGGCAATCCTAAAGAAATGAATATTCAAAGTGCCAAATGTCAAAAACATTTGAAAGGATGAAATATTTAATCTCTTCGGAAAAGTAGCGTAAAAGTATTAACATAATTATACATAGATTCTCTTTGATTCGGTATTTGCTGGCCGGTACTCAAACTCAAAAGTGAATCTCGTTACGCGTGAAAGGTTTAAAGGCTTAAGAATTCCGGTTCAAAGGAAAAGTACGAGAAGTCAGTGAAGCAGGGAGACTAGCTTCGTTCTACTCAGCTTCTATTCTTCCATTTCGTTGATTTTCAATTGTATTAGCAAAAACTGTGTGGTGCAAAAGTTGTAGACAAACCGTATGGGAAATGATTGACAATATGTATAGGAAGATGAATTGCAAATACAAAATGTAAGTACTGGTAAAATGCGGATACTTATGCAAATTCGTATTTTTATGAGCAGAATAAAAAAAGAAAGAAAAGTAATTAGCTACTTTTGACATAAAATAACAGAAACTACTTCATATTTTTTTCAAAAAGTTTCCCAGAAGAATATTCTCAAGATGAAGCACGTGCTTCATAACAAAAGTGTAACATCTTTATGTTGCTTTCGTCCTAAACTCTAAAGCACAAAGCAGTAAAGTAGTACACCATATCAATCCCGAACAATCTTAAAATTATTCGACTAAAATTTGACACCTTTATTCATTCTCAAGTTTCTCTAATACTTTACTTAACACCTTCCTTTAACACCGTCGCTTCTCTCGTTGAATTTCAGCGAGCCAGCGACGGCTGGTAAAGCATGCAAATTGAAATTCCAAGCGATCCTGGCGATTCCGTCCTGGAAGAAGAAAAGTTCAAACCTCCAACAGGTAGGGTGACACTAAAACTCGCAGAGATTGTTAATAAAACCGAGTTATGAGCGCACGGTCCAATCCTGTATTCTGTTATAATTCCACTTTCCTTGGCTGCGTGATAAACGCGTATCGGCTCCGCGAGATGTATGCCACATGTCCGATTGTCTACGTGTGCACATGAACGTATAGAGACGATAATGTCGAAATAAAAGTTACCTAAGCACCTGCAGCCGATGTTGCTCTGAAGATAGTGAAAAAAAGGAAAGATGATCAGGTAGCGTGGCGTCGCACAGTGTTTTAAAGCTTAGAAGTTTTAACTACAAAAAAGTCGTCGAATACTGCACAGACTAACATTACAAGTAATATAATTCTTTAGAAAAATAATGAGTAGATGAAGGAGTTCAAATACTAAATTTATCGTAACTGTTGGAAATCTTATGTCTGATGAAAGATTGTTCACGACATTAGTTGTTAAAATATAATATTAATTGATTGGTATCGCCAACGAAACGCATGGGGTCGCGGTTCCATTTTTCCAAATGTCATAAAAAGATGTATCAAATCTTAATCTGATATCAAAATCCTAGAGATTGGTTGGATATATTATATGAGTACATAAAGACTAACATGCAAAATAACGTTTCTTCGTATAGAACGTATCGTCTTTGTATAACCCACACATAATTCACAGATTGTAGATTAGTAGCTTGTATTATAGGGACTAGTATAGTAACTTTTGATACTAAAATAGTAGTAACTAAAGAGTGAATGTGAGTATCGCGCTCAGTGATTATAAAGTTGCATTTTACTACGTCATTGTCACCCTTTGTTTTCGAACAAATACTGAAATTAAATGGAGCAAATGCAGAAAATGTATGATCAATTCTCTTTACTGAGATTTGCATGCAGCTAATTTATCAGATGATAATTAGCATTCAGGCAAGCTTTTCAACTAAAATATCTCGCTTTGTTATCAATAAATTACGAATATTTGGATCTGGCTTAAAAGCATATGTTGGAAAGTAAACGTTATTTTTGAATGCGTACGTGTAATATGAGATTCGCGAGAACTTTACTAATATGTCCGCATATTATGTACCAAAACATTGAGTGGCAGCTAAGCAGATATTCATGCGTGTGCATGCCATGGTGAAAATATTTAAAGAATAAAAAGAATTTTTTAACTAGGGGATGAAGATAGGGTATAAGAGCTTAACGGCTGAAGCATATTTGGAGAAAAAGAATTTTCTTTGTTCTGTATTCATCGTGCTATTCTTCTTATTAAACGTATAAATCTACTTGATTCTTGTATCTTTTGGAATAAGGTATCTCTACCATCGGATAAAAGGTATTGATTATCTGCTACTACGTGCATCTTAGTCGTGTTTCTAATTCGTTTTCTCTTTTCTCATTTTAACCGTGCGTTATACGTTGCACAGTGTATCGTTTCTTAGCAACGATTGCATACGTACGTAGTAGATTTTCAAACTCGATTTTCTTCAAAACTAAGCCTGGAGCAAAAAAGTTTTGTTCCATATTTTCTCCCCCCCCCCCCCTCTTTTTTAATGAGGAAACATTCTATGTCCGCATTATACATGTTATTTGGATGGATTCCATATAGCATTTGTCATTTTATTTGAATCGATTTAAAAATCCTTTTTAACAAGCGAATTTTTTAATACTATTTATGTTCCATATCTTTATTTACTACACTTAAAAAATTTTATATCTCAAAATATGATGGTGAATAAAATTTTCAATTGAGTAACAGAGAGTATTTGCTTATGGACATATTTGCAACACAATCATAAATTTACTAAGGCATTTAATGTAATAACCATTTTTAAAGAATTTTAAGGTATCTTTATTTCTAAATTACAAGTTTCTACCTTATTAATTTTTCAGTTTCCCAAACACGTTTTATATTTTGTTCGTTCAATGTCGCTCGCGATCAGAAAATATTCTTTCAAAGTTAAGTGGAGGATGTAATCGCTTCCAGACATAACGAATCGCGGAGTTGTTTAACTCGTTGGAATATCTTTCACGTTCGCAAATTTATGTTATCATAATATGTATGTTACTCCATTATATATGTAGTCTATCCCATCCACCATGGTTTATACGCATCAGGGCAGCTAAATCCTCTTGCACAATAACTTAACAAAACACAAAAACCAACGAACTATATTAGTAAGTTGACGAGTTACAAGTTATAGATTATAGACTTCTGTTTCATAATTGCGCAATTTCATATCGATGATTATTTAATTTTACATACTGCCTTTATGCCGATTTATTTGTTTATAAATAAAGAAACGATGGTATAAGAAGTGATGGAAATAATCGATTCGAGGAAAGAAGCGGTTCTAATAACACAGCGTTCTAATAATACTTATAGTAAATTATAACTCCTATTTTCTAAATTCTATGTTTAGTGGCATATTTTCCATGATAATTAATTCTACAATTTAATACTAATCATAAAGATTCGATCTATTTCTTGTCGCGTGCAAAACCATTTTAGCTTTCTATATAATATTTTTGCTAGCATAGAAGATATAAGAAATTATATAACATACAATATCATACGTGTCTTTCTACAAGTCAATACAGTACTTTCCACGTCTACATCAGTCTTGTTTCACCGACAAAAATTCTTCTATGTCTACCATTGACGTAACATGCCATACATTCTGAATGCCAGAATGTATTCTCATATTTTACGTATCAGTTTTCTTTATTGATAAGACGCCCTCTTCTAAATTTCCTTGTTATTTGCACTCTGTTTCGCTGTTTGAACAAAAGTTTAAACTGTCAGCAGAACAATTACCTTGCGAGTATTATTATCCGGACATGAGTCGAAATTTCAACGCCATTGGCAGAAATGCAACACCTGAGTCTATATCTTGTGAAAATCCTGTGACTCCGTAAAATCACGCATTGAAAAGAACTTTAAAATTAGGTAGATGAGGTATACATGTTACTGTAAGTATGCGAGTAATTGGATTACATTGTCAAGCTCATCGTAAATAGACAATTTGTTGTTCAAATCTCTTGCAATATCATTTTTTCATCATACTGATGATAGCGCATAGAAATATCTATCTCACAGTCAGTCATCCTTTGATCTCGTCAAATAGCCGACCGTCTCACCACTTCTAACATCGCTACCATTCCAGCACCGAATCAAATCCCTTGTGCCTAATATACTCTTGGTTCCTGCCGAATCAGCACGTCGCAGATGTCGTTTCGATAAAATGTCATCATTCATTGTTCGCGGAGCACGTGGCTGGGTTAATACGGCGGCATGTCAGCACGGTGACTGTCAAAGTGCATTCAGCATCAACGAACCTCATGCATGATCATATATTTACAGTAGCCGTCAGAGCGATCTCCTTGCTAGCTTTGAGCCTCCCCGTCGGGTGTAGACGCGCGGACACAGCGGGCACGACCACATATGCCGCTGCCAATAGCGCTGCTTTAATTAAATATTTGCATGCAAGTACGCATACTTCATTTGGTACCACGTGACAGCCAAGGGTGGCGACCCTTGTTCTTACTACTTTTTGTGGTAGTTTCGCTTGATTTATAGACAGATGGGAGTTTCACGATAGGAATAAATTATTCCGTTTGTAAATATTTATGATATATTTCTGATGTTCCGATGATTTTTTGTGTTTGATGTAAAATCTATGTGCAAACTTGTGTTTCATAACTCACTCTAGCGCGTTAGCTATCAGAATCGTTTGACAAAAAAAATTGCAACGATAAGAAACATACATAGACCAGAGTCAAAAGATTTGTAAAAATATTTGACACACAATGATTTACGTGTTCATATTGAGTTCTATCTGTGATCGTTCACATTAAAAATATACGTTTTACAATATTTCAGAAACGTCAGAAGCTATTTCATTTGTCTCAATACCACACATACATATGTATATGGAAACTTGAACATTAATTTAGAATTTTCCTTGTAATTTCATAAAAATTTGTGTATACGCGTGCAATTAATAACGATGAATGTTATGTCGAAGACTAATTATGAAATATAAATTATAGTTGAAACAATTGAACTCCCTTTTTTTAAAAAACCGAAACGATAGATCGTACAAGTCAACTCGAAACTCCGGAAACGTAATTGCATTGTACCAATATAATCAATCGAAAGTTAAGCTATTTTAATCCTCGGCAGTGCGATGCTGTTCGTTCTCGTCGAATGCGAACTTGGAGATTACGGAACGATCGTGAGTACAGATAGATCGATCGTAATCTGACGACGGACTTTTGCATTCGCCACATAAATCTAGCTTATCTACCAAGCCGCGGTAATCTAAACTATCCTTCTCGTAGTCCGGAAGCATCGGCAAACTTGTTATTGTTATTAGGCTCTCGAAACTCATCATGATCTCACGCCGACGTAATTTTCACGTCGAGTAGATACCCGCAATTTTGGCCGCTTGTACCGCTATTATCGCGCATCTACTTTCGAAATAGCTATTTCCGTATCGTTAAACAGCACCCTCTCTTTATTTTGTAACCAGTCTCCCGGATATCCTATATTCTTATACGTCTAGGATCTCAATTATCTCGTCACGATCCGTGATATCGCAGCTTTACGTACGGAATCTCTAATTTTTTTGAAAGCAAAATAATCCATAGGGTCAACCATTGGCCCCTTCTTCGTGTCCTTTAGCTTTTAATAGCATAGATAAACTTTCATTATGTTTGAAAACTGATAAAAAGGAAGATCGATGTCGAAAGACTGTCTTTGTTTTTTATTAAAATTTTTCCCTTTTGGCATTTACCTTCATTCCCTCATAACTTCAAATTCTCGATTATCTTCGAAACTGGCTGAGCAAATACGAAGCAGAAAAAGAAGCGAATCATTATATAGCAGCTCCTAAAGTTGGGGAGGCGAGGGAAGTAATCGAGTCCAATTCCACGTTCACTGTCTCCGTTTCCGTAGAGATCAAGGCTTGAGATGTTTTGCGCGCTCGCGGTAAAATGAACGCTACGATGCTCAAACTTCTGTTCCTTTCACCAACTAGAAAGAGTGCCAGACAGAGAGAGAGGGAAAAAGGGAGGGGTTGAAACGGTGTAACGGACCGAGCGGGCTGTTAATCGCCCGCACGTTTTTTCTACCCGATTCCGAAGGGACTAAAAGAAACTACGCGATTGCATCGCTCTTTAAGTTCCATGAACCGCGAACATACGACAAAATAGTATTGCAATGACTGTAGCAGGGTCAGACAAGGAGAATGTGAACAGGAGCGGTTGTAACGGCCAAAGAGGCAACCGTTTCCACTTCTTCGTACAAGTTTTAGCGAAATTGTTGTGCACTCGAGGCTCTTCCCTTCGAGATGGGCGACCCTATTCAGAGACCACTTGAAAAACATTCGAGTGCCCATTGAACGAGTACGTCCGTCTGTTTATGATGCTTTACCTCGTTGATGCACACCCTCTACACTCCTTTACAACCTGGTAAATGTCCGGGTAATATTACTCACTCCAAGTATCGTGTTAATAGAGGAAGTAAGACTTTAATCAGATTTCAGATGAATTTGATTCTACGTAGTTCTGATGCCAAATGAAAATTCGTATGTATTTGCTAAATTCGTGCATGTCATTCTTTATGATAGTTGATTTTGTTCGATTAGAGAGTCGATATTAAAAATTAATTCGAATTTAATATTTCTAATCTTCTTTTTTACAGCCAAATTGCTCGAGATTCGCCGAATTTAAAGCAGCAACATACAATGAACCACATATGTTAACCATGATGTTTTATAGAATAAATTTATGAAATCTACTATTCTGTGAATAAAGCTAGCTTACTTTGTTGTTAGATAAATAATCCTATCGATGATTTATTTTATCTCACTTAAAACACTCCTGAAACAATGCACGTCTAAACTTCATGGTTGTGGCATATGATTCTTTACAGTCTTTAATTAAATTTGCCAAATGGTTTCGTTTTGAATAATATAATTAACGAATATATCGTACATATACTTCTATTTTCATTGGTAAATTATTTAATCCCACCTTTTTCATCTTTTTCAAAATAATAAAACAAAATCTCTAGATACTCATCAAGTATTCCACTAATTACATTAACCTCTTCTGGAATTTTTAGAGATTCGGTGCGATAGTAATACACGTAACCAGTAATTTAAAGCAGTTTACTATGCATTATGCGATTGGATTTACGATTTACGATTTACGATTTCCGATTTCAAAACGCTTATGCTTAATGAAACAGTGAAGCATAAAGCAGTCATTTACAGTTTCCTACCATGCACTCGCGTTTGCTTCAAATTGAAATCGTATTACAATCAATGATTAAAGTAAAGATACGATTCAAAGGGAAGCTAGCAATGCACCATTGGCACTGATAACATTACAGAATGCATTATCGATTAAAGCTTTATGTAACAAAAAAATCCTCAATTATAATGAAATTCATTATACATATTGCATATTTTATGAATGGAATAATTTAACGTAGATTTTAAAGAATTCTTGTCTAATGTGAATTCTGATGGCGAGTTTAGAAAATATCCGTAGAATTGAATAAATAAAAAAATATAGTCCTAAAATCGTCAATATCATTAAAAATTTTACCTAATAAATTAGTAAAAAAAATCTGAGCAAACCAATAATCAGATTACCCACTACTAAATCTATCAACATTCTATTCCTCAGAAGTTCTCCCAGAAAAATTTAAGTATGAACATCGTATCTTTTTAAAACCTATCACACCATATACCGCGTCTCACCGCTAACAGAATCTCCAGTACTGCTATTCGTCAATTTTCACTAGCCCTATTGTTGTCATAACTTAAAAGCTTATAAATACCAGAAAGAATATCTCTACGCCCCGTAACCGGAGGCTCTTCATTTTCGCGCTCTACACCTTTTTTTGTTTTTTTGTTGAGGAGGAGAAAATGCGTAATAACGCATACCCCGTACAAAGTACATGGGTTATGTGGGACTCGGCCAGTTGACATCGCCATACCCACTAATAACCCCTCCTTCTTCCAGTCTCCTGCGGTACTCGAGGTTCCAACCCGTCACGATCATTCAACATTACTTCGGAATGGCCTCTACTTATCGTATCCTACTGGATCTCATTAGCTCCCATCTCTCTTCTTCTTCTTCCCCCTCTTCTGCTTCCGGATCGTCCACCCCGCGTCTCGATCTCCTTCTCCTTACACTGTCGTGCCTTCACCGCTCGCGCGCAAAATTCCGAGAATTTCTGCCACAAGCGATCCTTAGCAGGCAGCCTCGCGACAATGTCCGTGTCCACCCTCCACTCGATTCCCAAATCAGTCTCGAGCGAAGTCCTCTCCTCCACCCACCTAGGGCACTTAAAAAGGACGTGCTCCGCATCATCCGGGTCCTCCCCACAATCCCAACAATTGGTGTGGCTCTCCTTCCCGATCCTATGGCGGTAGTGATTAAAGACACCGTGGCCTGTGAGGATCTGCATCACATAGTGGTTGACCTTCCTCCTCCTCCTTACAAAGGTCAATGGATCGCTGATCAACCTTCTCGTCCAATTGCCGGGATTTTGGAAGGCCCATTCGATCCTCCACCTATCCTCGGCCTCCTGCTCAATTTTCTTGCATTCCTCCACGTAAGCGTACGCCTCGCCCTACCAGTCTTCTCCAGTGCAGACCGCAGGTCCTTCTCCGTTACGCGCAGATCCCGCGACTCCTCTTCTTGCGTCTGCAGGATGCGAAAACTATGATCATCCTCCGTCTGCTCCGTACGACTGGTGACAAAAAGGACATCGATAATCCCTGCTAAGACTCTCCTGTGGGCCGTTACGTACCATTCTTGCTCTTATTACCCGGTACGGCCTCTTCCAGGAATCCTGTTCCAGGGTTGCACAGAACTCCCTCCACTTCTCGTCTTTGCTGCGCTCGATCGCTTTTTTCAACTTCTTCCTGGCCTCCTTACATTCGCTTACCAGGCCAGCGTTGTCCCTACCAGCTGCCACTGCCCGCTGAGCTAATCTTCTTCATCTCAGAGTTGCCCCTCTCAGCTCGGACAACTCATCGTTCCACCAATAGTTTCTATTTCTTCTCCAACGCGGCGGTAGAGTCCTCTTCAATTCGTCGGAACACGTACGTTCCAGTCGTTGCTGGAATTGTTCGCCGTGTGTCGCGTCGTCATTATCCATAAAACATTGAGATGTTCGTCCAATCTACTCAGGAATTTACCCTCGTCAACCTTCTTAGTCGAATATTTAAAATTACTACTACCACCCACTCGTTTCTTCCTATTATCTAAAAACACATGTAATAAATAACTATGATCAGAGGCAGAGTACCAGTTCATAACTGCACTCTTCTTCCATCTCTTCCTCATTCGTCTGCTCACACTCAACATGCCCGGGAAGCTTTTTCTGCCATTCCTCGCAAAGGAGTATGCTCCCATCGTCCTGATCGGCATCAGTTCGTTCTTCCTGATTGTATCGAGTAGACACGTCCCTCTCGGCTCCGTCCTCCTTCCTCCCCATGCAGTGGACTTTGCATTGAAGTCGCAAGCCACTAGCATCACCTGGGCTCTTCTCCTGCCCTCCTTTATGGCCACCTCCAGTTCTGCTATGTAGCCGTCGAACTCCTGCCTGTTCACATTGGGGGAATAATATTCACTGACACACATAGTGTCCTCGACCCTGATGCCAACCAAGCTGTCTCCCTCCTTTTTTGCCCTTTCCTACCGACGTACTCTGGTCGCTTATCCTAAATGATATTTCTCCTCCTTCGGATTCTTCACCGACCCCCGACTCCCTTTTCTCCCCCGCTAATGGACTCCTCTGAAGCCTCCTACTCGGCTTACATGAACCCTTCTCCCTCCTCTGTTCCTTTTATTTTAGGAAGTAACGTAATCGTTACATTCTTCAATTTGATATCTGAGGTAGCTTTAGGCTTCTCCCTCAACATATCTCTCCTTAGCCCTCTCGAGCCGTCATCTTCGCCCGACTGGCTCCTCCTCTCCTTCATTTCCATCCTCTTCTCCCAAGTTGCCTTTACCGCACGAGAGGGTGCCTTGGGATCAACATCATCGCCGCCGTTCTTCCAGTCGCTAGATAACCGTCGGGTCGAGCCTGGGAAGCCACTCGAAGCACCGACGGGACCTGAGGGCTCCGAAATCCCCTGCGTCGTAACTTTATTCACCTTTTTAGACTTATCCATAATTATTAATGTTCCTCGTAGTCCATATACATAGCCGGTCGTCATAAAATCTGCCACTTCCCCGTCCGAACGTGAGATAATCATAGTCCCAAGACAAAGTCAACGTCGTCATAATAAATCCATCTCTAATATTCGCAATATTGTATGTTATTTAAATTATTTATCATATTGCTCTATTGCTTATCTCATTGTTCATTAATATATTATTTAATTTAATACGTACTTTACGTGCGTTCTTGCGCTCGTACTTTATATATACAATTTACATGTGTATTTACGCATACGTATGCACTTACGCGAGTTAAATTGTGTGTGCGCCCAACAATTATTATTCTCACATTTCTCACATTTTCTTCCAACTTAATAATTAATTCTCTAATCTATTTAATTTATTCAATTATTCACCACTTTATACTGAAAAATTACTCATACTTTATTTACTAGTTGTGTTCGACTCTATATACTATATAGTTATTGGTAACTAAAATTACCGTTATGAGTCGTGATTCTTGTATGTCCTTATCTCATGATTCTACCGACACACCACAAACAAGATGGCGGCGTCCGGGAACCAACTCGCGTCAAATAATTCAAACAATCATATTCATAAAACAGTACTCACGATTGCGTCCGTTTCAGCGTTTATGGTTATTGCCACAAAAGATCGTCTACTCGCTGCGTATGAATTACCTCGTCCACGTCGTAGCACTACACATTCACCTCTTGCTGCACGTATTGTACATTTTTGCTTGTATCATTTCTGAGCATCTACCCACATCCTCTTATATAATTACTACGACATAATCATATCACTCCTCACTTTCTTAATTAACATATATATTTCTTAAAATGTTCCTCCCTTCGTTAGCATCACGCCTCCATAACCACGTTAGATCGTCTTTACCATGGGTTTTCGCCTCACTTATACATGGCACTTAAGCATCTAAACGGTAAATATTGCACGTTTATTTAATACGTACGTCCTCAATCAAGCCCCATTTTAATATTATTATCAGCCTTAACCTTCCCTATATGTTATATAGCTACATCCAAAAATCTAAGTCAACCTAACCTCTTATTCTTATTTTAGAATAGTGCACTGTTATCACCTAACTAACGATTCTGGACGATTACACAACCGACAGTATAAATATGCCGGATAATGAACAAACCACCCAACTTCTACTATATTTATTATATGGCTGTATCGCTATGGTCAACCACAATAGTCGGTTACTATTAATATTCCCCAACTAAATTGGCAACTCGTACCTAATAAAAGGTGCGTATTCTTCTCTACCTATCGTACAACCACTTATCAAAACAAGTTATTCATCATTTATATATCATGTCCTACGTTATGCAGTGTTCTTACCATTACTACCAAAACCAACATCAGCTCATCGCCAAATTACATTGCTCCTTTGCATATCACAGTTTCTCATTTACTGTAGCATATACATTTATTAAAGGTAATAAACTTATAACATTTCATATTACAATAGTGCTAAATCTTATTCTTATTCGTTATTCCATATGCCTTACATTAACACACTTTCCTAATACTAGTAGCTTAACTAACTTAAAAACTAATAGCTAATGACTCTATATTACACCCATCCTATCACGCCAGTAAACACAACAATTATTTGCTCCCTTTTTACGCGTCCTCTTAATTAGTATGGGAATAATACCCACACTAATCTCCATATCCCATACATAAACTGATACAACATTGTAAACAATTTTGTCAGTCTCTAGCTTACTCTAATAAATAATATATTATGCAGTTAACTATAATAACATGGACAGTAATTTTATTATAATATAACTCCCATATAACCTATCACACACTGTACTTCGCTATATTTTTCCTCGCACATTATATATCATAATTAACACCAGACTTAATTGAACCAAGTTTAACCATCTATAACGTATATGCTTTCTCATATTGGGTAAGTTTATTTCATACTTTCAAATAAATCCTCCTTACATGGTGACAAAACTGAACGTTACCAATTATACTCCATATATATTTATAATAATAAATAATGATAAATAATAATAATACAAATAACAATATAAATGGTAACACCATTCTACACCTTCACAGTCTTAAAATGATATCTAAACCACAATATTTATATATACTTTTCACCTATAAACTCAGCTTGCCTCCAGAACACCGTTTACACTGCCTCTTCAACCTATACTCCTTCAATTATCAAGACCTCAACTCAATTTACTTCATTATATCCGCCTTATTAACAGCCTAATAAACAATCTGCTAAATTGTTTGCTGTCCTCGCACTTGTTTTTCACCAAAAGCCCTCCAAAAATACCATCCTATCCTTACATAATAAGCCTGTTCTAACATCGAACCACCTCATTTTACTGTTCCACTTCTAGCATCTTTAAATCATTTCCCTATGTCTACACTATCCCATCTGCATGTTAATCATAACTAACCATTTCTTAATCCCCCAATATGAGCTTTTACCATTCTTACTCTATTCTTATGTGTAACTACCCTTCGAACCATTATATTTGTGGCAGCACTCGACAGCACAAATACCGCCATTCGACACCAACTAAACCAGACGACGATAGCGTAGTGGTTAGCGACATAGGTTACAAACGTTCGGGACCCGGGTTCGAATCCCGTCGCCTGTAGTTCTCCGATATTTTTCTTCCACGATACTTAAATAGGAAGAAAATACGACAGCAGCGACATCTACCGCCAGGAGCTATCACAATTAACACGACATTATCTGCCTCATATTTATACCAATTTATTTATTTATTTTACAGTCAATATTTTTCCATTTCCACAGCCTCTGTACAATGTCTAAATCACTGCTTTTAATTAGCTGCACCCACACAATTCTAATCCATTCCTCACCAAGCCCAATAAATAACATCGTATCCTTTCATACACGGGCCCATTCTAACCTCAACCAACCTCCTTTTAAAATTTCATAATTTACACATAATTAAAACATTAAATCCTTATGTCCACTGTATTCCATTGTCACGGCAATCAGAATCGTTCGTTTACTATGACCCCCAATATGCGCTTATACCATTATAACACCATTCTTATGTGTAACTGTCGATCCAACCGCAATATTTTTAATCAGTTTATATGCCTTTCACAGTCAAAGTATTCAATTTCCTCTATCTCTGTCACTATACAATGCCTGAAATCATTGTCTTTTAATTAGCTGCACACACACAATCCTTGGATACATACAAAATAACTCCAATTTTCGAAAGCGAACCAAAACACATCTTCACCCTCTAACGTCTCGAGCCGAACTCTCGCGCTCTACACCTGGAAAAGGGGCGAGAGTACACGTGCGCGAGAGTACACGTGCGCGAGCGCACTACGATTAATTACTCTGTTCTTCGATGCTGCCTCCTTCGACCTCGAGCTACATCGCCTTTTTTTCGTTTCCGGCCAGTTATCACAGAGGAGTGGGGGATAATTGTTCGCTCACGGTACGAACAACAAGCGCGTCAATAGCCAGCGGATTAGTTAGGCAAGCATTTAACGAAAAACGACGCAGCGTTTTCCCGAGCTGTGTGCACCCCTTCTCATCTGGCTAGTTTTTGTTTTAACCCGTTACGTTCATCTCTTTCTCCGACGATACATACCAACACTTGTCTTTTAACTTTTACTATCTGTTACATACATCGGCCAAAAAAAGAACTACTACTGCTACTACAAATACTAAAAGCGAGCATAGTGACAAACTAGTAACAATAATGACTTCCCATGCTCTGGATGGCCCAGAGGCTGGGGAATCATTGGTAGTTGCCCTCTTCTATGGCAGTTTGCTGGGTCTCTTCGGCTCGTAGCCTCTTCTTTCTTCGGGCGCAATGCCCGCCGAAACTTACATCTAAGCTCGAAACTGTCTAAATCGCAAACTAAAAAATAAAGTGCAAAGGTGAAATAAAAACATAAATCGCGGAAACATTCATAACCGCGGAAGTACACATGGATGAACAACGATCATATAGCGATCGCTGTCCGTTCGCATATGCATGCTCGAGCAATATTAACGTTCGTTTCGAAAACCACTCGCCATCACGACCGCGAAACTCAAAAAATCGACGGGCAAAGCCAGAGACGATAACCATCACCATCAAGCTCCAACACTCGAGCTTAACACACAACATGCACACTCTAATTTACATACCATTTTCCTGAAATCGACTGACGAAGGCTAGTGGCCATTGCGCAAAACGTGATATAACACGTCTAAAGAAATTATATCATTAAAATAAATATAAGTAAACTTGGAATTATAATTGTGTGGCGGCACTCGACAGTAAACTGTCCAACGGTTTCTGCCCCGTGGCTCGCTACACAAAGACCCTGTTCCGGCGGACAAGGTGATTGCCAGATGCCGATACATTCTTACCGAATATTTTCAGCTAGCCTAAGGACCCACTATAAATTTTAGGATTTATTTTAGCTAAGATCCTCGAAAGGGATAAATAGACTTTATTTTATCAGTCTCTAAATCTACCACCTACTACGGGAACACACGAGAAATCTGCTTTCTCTCACGTACGACGCTTCCCGCTAGTAACTTCATCTCAAGGACAGTTAGCATTCCAACGACCAACACAAAAATTAGCCAATAAACAACGAAGTACATTTCCCTCACTTTCCGAACCAAAGCTTTCCTCAACGAATCCGAAGATCTCGCATCCTTAGACATGTCATACAGGAATATTCGTCTATATATTTGCCTTCTGCAAATATTTATACCGAATACTATTATACATATTTGTAAGCACCACGAATATATTCTCAAATTTATATGTTTAAACTAATTATTAAAAAACTATTAATAATAGTGATTATAATCGCGATATGCAAGAAGACCTATCCTGAACTAATAAATAAAGATATGAAAAAAAAATGTTACTACTCACGGGAATAAAAAATGCCCGCGGTCACCATGCTCGCAAAAAATTTTACATAATACAACCAATCATCCGTGCCGATTCGGACCTTTCATCCTAGGACATGATTAAGTGACCGGAGGAACAGAAATGCATGCGACTCACCGTTCGAAGCAGAGAAACAGACGACGTTACCGTGGATGCTGCGCTATCCCAGCAAATATCATCCGGGAGACTACCATCAGACAGGGAACCGTTGAAAGGCCAATAGTAGAAATGGAGGTTGCGAAAAATTTGTTACAAAACAAAACACGAAGAGTGATCGCTGATTATTTGGAAAATTGGAGATTATGAGAAATGGAAATTTATTACATTCATAACTTTAATAATAATGAAGATTGAAATTCTAATAAACATGCATAAATGTAAAAACTGAAACTCTAATATAAAAGTTTAAAATCTGGAAATGAAGAATTTAATGATTTTTTAAATATATTAGTAATTTCTTTCATAATTCGGTATTAAAACTTTAACACTTATTTTATTTTAATGAAAAAATAATCTTAGAAAATGCTGTCCTCCTAAATTTTCAATCAAATTGTATTTCTTAATTGATAGTGATCAAAGAAAAATAGACAGAATAGACATAATTGAAGTACGATATGTAAAAGTACTTACATACTTGAGCTTCTGCAGACGCTTTGTCCTCTTGAGAGATGCACTGACTCTAATACCGAAAAAGAATGTTCAAAAGAATATAAAATAAAACCACATTACCGCGACTACTAAAATTATAATCGGCGAACAAGAACTCTAATGTCGCGTACAAAATTGTTTGATAAAATTTTAATACTTTCGCGTGTGATTATTTAATTGGATTAAATTATTGGAGTAATGAAAAACCGACGCCATCAATAGGTTATAATAAGTTACAAACCTGACGCAACGCGATCCATATTATCGGTACGAAATGAAACGACTAAATGACTCCTTGTATCTTAGTTTCACCGAGCAACGTCTAAAGTGGCGGGGGAAGGAGGGACACATGAACCGGTAGCACAAGCAACTACGCAGTTAACGATTACACGTTACTAGACAAAGAAATGTATACATCAACAAAAACATTCATCCTCTACGAAGCACTTCCTTTAGAATTACGCAGCAGGAATCTTTCTCTACATCGATATTTACAAACATCGTACAATAATTCGTAGCCTTAGTGGTAACATCACAGACACATTTGTCTAACTTATTACCTTACTTACATTAATTTATTACCTTAATTTCGCTAAACAAAGCAGGATTTAAACAACAGCATGGAGAAAATGAAAAATTACTTAAAATTACTGGTCGGCAATGTCCCAGTATACAGATGAAGGGTTAAGTGCTTTTTAAGTGTGTATTCGCTTTTAATACTAATATAAAAATAATAAAAGAGAAACGTTATTTATTCCTAAGCGAAAAATGTAGTAAGAGAATAATTTTTTCACGGTTGAAAATTTTAAGTCCATTGACATTTTCTCTATAACATTTTTATTATCACGACGTAGTATCTGAAGTTTTGACCAATCCAATGATTTTTATTGTTAGAAATATCTTGAATACGGGGAATTAAGAAATGTATAGTGAAGGATGCAAATAATGAAAATTAATTATTGAGTTATTTTGCTAATTAATATATGAATGAAGATTCAAAATGTCGCGCAACGACTACTAAACTATTTAATTAACACTAACCTTACCAGGCTTAGCCAAACGACTGGTTTAAAAATCTAATTTAAAATTGTACGTTTATGGTTATTTCTTTTGTTCATCTGGCTCTATGTGAATTCTTATATTCTCTGATTAATTGATTTCTCAACTTTTAAAACCAGTTATTTCACCTGGCCTGGTGAGATTAGTGTCAAAAGCCAGCCTGAATTTAATATCTGATCTTCGGTTGATTTTCAGTATTTTGCCTTCGACTTTTCACCAGTAAGTAGGTTTGAGAAACGATATGCAATGTAAGACCTGCCAACGTTTAGGCCATGTTGCCTCTAACTGCAACAGACTGCCACAGCGTTAAATTCAACGATAAATTATAATCCAGATGAACGTATTGACCCATATTCCTGTACCGAAGAAAGCGAGGATAACACAAATCAACCTTATTGCGCGTCGTGTAAAAATTTTGGTCATCCTGTTGAAATCAAGATTGCTCTTAACGCTTATTGTTAGTGTTAAAAAGGCGATGGCAAAAGAGAATTTGGAATATTAACGAAGAGCGAAACAAATAAATACGATTTGTTCGTGAAACAAGTGACTCAAAAAATAATCAAATTCCATCAAATAATAAACTGGATAATTGTCCTAGACCCTGTGTTCCCTTATTTCATCGCGATATATCTGATGGCTAAATACGAGCCATAACCCTAACACTATCCTTGGAGAAACGGCTAAACACTACAATACAAAGCTAAGTCCCGAAATCAGTGCGTCGAAGATCACCCAGAGTTCAAACTCTACACTTATAGGGGAAATCTTCACGCTTATACTGCAGCAATATAGCTCAACAGTGAACTGGCTCCTCTCACTTCACTAAATAATAGGGCGATGATTCTCTAAACAAGTCCAGTAACTTGGCGGTAAGAACAGAGCATCGCTCGCAGCATTCAAGATTTCCAAACGTATCCTACCGCCACGTACAGCCAATAGGAAGCTACATCTGTATATCCATTATTAAACTATGTCTTGTTCTTTGACAATGTTTCCAATCATCCAAAAAATTTAAGAGAGAACAGCGCCTGCCATCTTTATAAATGAAATATCATAATGTAACTTTCGGGCAGCCGACTATATCAGACCAACTGCCTCAGAGTTCAAAGTAATTTCCCGTGCTTCCAGGTTTTTTCCTGAAAAGCGACTTGGCAAGTAGATAGCTGCCACTATAAGGCATTATTTAAAATAGATTTGAACCGCGAGAAAATTTCGGAAATTCCCAAAAAAAACAAAGGTGGCACTTACTTAGAGCAGCCTCTATCTCTGTCAACAAACAAGTGGTCCGTAATGTGGCGACCTCTACTCGAGGTTGCGAGTGGACCTCGAGCACCACGCCTCGAGACATAGCGACCCGTACAGCAACATGGCGTCTCAAGAACCAAACTTGGAAAACCGCCATTTTGTCGGGAACTTTCGCGTAGTAAATTCCTCCTATTCCAACTTATTCCATGCTGTTAACCCTTGTGATTGGAATGGACTCACTGTCTTAATCAGGAACTAACAGGGACGATAGGCCTATAATAAAAAGTGAAGAGAATAATACTCTTAACAATGCAGCTTATATATATATGTCGGGTTAGCGTTATGATTATAGTTGCGGTTAAGGGCGTGAAACAAATCTTCGTTGTAATTAGACATCGTCGTTATGCAATAGAGAAGATATTGACTAGAGCAAATATGATTGTTACAGATATCGATAAGTAACCGTGGTAATTAGATACTCGAGACGCTAATGGCAATGATCCTAGGTTCGATAACGAATCCGCGGTCAACGGGATAACAGATGTATGTTCTCACAAACTCTAAGTCCGACTCTTGGTTAACAAAACGTGAAATATTCACTGATCGTACAGACGTTATTCCGTCTCGTCAAGGAGATCGCACAAAAGAAATGACTTTCCGTTGCGATGATACCACAGAAGAAAACTATGACGGGGTTTGTCTAAGGGCACGAGATCATCGGACTCGTGGAGCGATGCCTTCGTTCAGAAGGTGAGGGAAATTGACGTTGCTGTTAATTGGTCAATTTCCATATCGGTGGTTAGAAAAGGATGCTAGCCTTGAAGGAAAAGTTGCTAACGGGAAGCGTCGTTCGTGAGAAAGTAGGTTTCCCCTATCTTCCCGTAGTTGGGACAAAGACTGTTTGTCCATTTGAAGGACTTTAGTTAACTAAATCTTAAGATTTATAACGGGTCCTCAGGCTAGCTGAACATGCACTGCGGAGACGCATCGACATCTGGCAATCATCCTACCCAGAGAATAGGGTCTGCGTGTGGCGAGTCACGGGACAGAGACCGTTGGAATGTCTACTGTCAAGTATCGCTACAACTATTTCTTTTAAGGAGAGCTATACTATTACTCCATACCTTTGTTAGACAAACGTTCATCCCTTGACCGCAGCTATGTTGGCGACCGATTGTCGCCTCGAGTCCAAGCTCACTGTTACAAATCTCGAATAAATACAATCGGATTGAATGACAATTGTTTAATTACGGCTATGGTAGAATCTAGAGTACAATATTACGGGATTTTCCCAAAGTTGCAAAGGAAGGCTCCGGTGTTCTTTCATCTCCGACATATATAATAAATTTAGAAGAAATAAAATTATTAAAACCAATTTGAGGAATATCACATGAAAACTGTATTGTTAAACATCATCGAACAATTAATAATTTAGAAAAGAATAAAAAACAATTAAAATATACAATTCTACATTATTAAAACTAGTTAACATGTTAGTAAATTTAAAAAAACTATATATGAAAAATATATTGTAAAATATATATATATATGTGTTTTATATTGTTAAACCAAACAAGCAATAATCTAATAAATAAAAATACAATACAAGATATTACATTATTAAGATTAACTAACATTTTAATATTAAAAGAATTCCATACGAACTTATATCGTGAGACATATACACATATAGATATATATACACAACCTTAACACATGTAAAAGAAATAAAATGCACGATATCACATTATTAAAACTAATTAATGTTTAGATAAACTCAATGAAATTTTACATTGTAAAATAAATATATATATATATATATATTATTATCAAATCAAACAACTAATAATCAAATAAACACAATGTAATAAATATACGAAACTACCTTGCGAATATTACATTACAGAATATTCAACTAAACTGACCAACAAAACAATATATATATATATATGTCGGAGCATCGTCAGGAGAAAGGTATTGGGCATATAACGATTCTTCACTGGAGCTATACATTTTTTCCCTCGTAAAATTGAAACGACTTTTATTAACAAGAGTATGAGTTTACAGAGTTAACAAACAACTACGCGGATAAGACACTTATGACAATGGCCTAAGATTCGATAACGAATCCACGGTCAACAGGATAACTCTGTATTAAACGTAAAATACTTTAACACAACACACGTTTAATGGGACGCTCTTTATATACTGCTCGATGTGTAACTCTCCAAGGTGATCGCACGAATAATAGACTGATGGAATTTTTCCTTCCTTTTCGACTGCGTTCGTTTGTTATATACTGGCCCGAAGCTTCGAGAAGGTTCCAATCGCCGTTGCTAGGCAATCTCTGCTTGGAGTTTGATTGTTAATACAACGTGTGTCCCATTATATTGACATTCCCGGGGAAAAATGTCCACCCCGTGACCGCGGCTACGTTCGGCGACCAGTTGTGTCGCCTCGAACCCCATCCCAATATCACAAGTCTCGAACAAATACAATGAATGACAATTGTTTAATTACGGCTATAGTAGAATCTAGATTACAATATTACGGGATTTTCCCATAGTTCCAAACGGGAGGCTCCAGTGTCCTTCCATCTCCGAGATATATAAATCAACATCGAACATAATCAACTGTCACACGATTCTTCCTTCTTGCGCACAACACTTCACACGTTGACTACGCCTTCTGGGACCACTCACACATTTTGGAACCCGTCTTCCTTCTGCGCTGAAGCAACACATGTAGTAAATAAAAGATGAATGACACAAGACGAATTAAGAATAATAAAATAGAACAAAGTACGCACTGGAACAATCTGCATAAGGAACCTTTGACGAAGACACCTCCGTATTCGCCAATTAAAATCATAATCACTAAAACCTACATTGGAAAACAATAAACATCGGAGGCAACAATCACATGGAAATATTAATTAAATGAGCAAAATATATCTTATATACAACGGAATATAAAATTATAAAATTACACCATCGAATAACCTAAGCACGACACTATTGTCAAACAACATAAACACACAGAACGTCAAGACACATTTCACGAAGTCTCTCCATATACTGGGAGCATACAGCAGAGAAGATTGCTCAGACCAGAAGAGCAGTGACACAGGAGAACATCCAGGACTCCGGCAGAAGTCTCCTCAGGGAAGTGAGGCTTCGCACAGTCATCTGTATCGTCTTCACGAGCCATCCACACATTTTTGGAATCTCTCCTCCTTTTTGCGCTAAAACAATACACACAAGACCAGGCAGACAAACAAACGAAACACCATAGGAAAGAGGATAAAGTTAAAATAACTAAAATAATACATACTTGTACAGGTTGGACAAACGCAGGTACTTCCATGTCCATAACCAACATAACCTGCACCCATAGAGGAAAACATTAAAACCTACTATGAATCAAAAGAAATGTAAACTATTACATAAAGACGATCAAATGGATGAAATACCCTAAGGAACCACTAAAATACCGAACAAACTTAAAATAAATAAAATAAATACTAAGAATAATTTATTTGATCTACAATATCGAACTAAACCGTCAAACCACGCATTACCACGCACAAACACGCATCACTTCACATCATTTTTATGGAAAATACATATATCTAAACTTACTATTAAACAAAATATTTTATGGGAGACACGAAAACAACACGTGCTACACGTGCACCAGTTCCACAGAACAATAGAAGTCCCATTACCAGCCTCCACTAAAACTTACAAGGAAGCTTCCAGAGGTACCTCTTATAACAATACACGTGGCTAAAACGCTGCCATTGGCATCAGCACGGAAAGTTCCTTAGCCCCCAGACGCATCTTCAACAAGGACACATTGTCACGCGCCTTGAACATTCCCACAGGCATCAGCAGGAAAGGTTCCAGAAGCATCGCAGACGCAATTTCAGCAAAAGACGAAACCAGTATAATATCCACATTTTATCACGTACTTTGAATGTTCCCATCAGCACCAAAAAAAAAAAAACAAAAAAAAGGAATATGAGAAATCAAGATATCAGCGATCACAAAAAACCACGTCCTCTCGCGTACGCTGGCGGAAACCCAAAACTGCAGCATTGCGATTCTCACAGGAGCCAACTGTCATGTGACTATCGCCCCGTGGGGGATTTAGTTATAAATAAGCCTAGTAACATAGAAAAAGTTTCTTAGTTACAGTTGATTATTCAAAGTGTTTACACCGTCACTCTGTCAGTTTGATTTTCAAATAATTGTTTCAATCAAAATTTATAAGTGTCGACAACCAGTAAAAGTTCTTAGTTACCATTATATTATTCGAAGTGTTTATACCGTCACTCTATCAGTCTCTTAAATAATTGTTTCAATCAAAATTGTAAGCGTTAACGACAGTTATCATTCGAGAATCAAAGTGTTTATACCGTCACTCCGTCAAGTTGTCTCGTAAATAATTGTCTCGATCAAAACACAAGTTAGTAAAAGTTTTATAAGTATTAACAAGCGAGTTACCATCTTGTCAATCAAAATGTTTATCATTCTGTCAGTTTAAATAATTGTCTCATTCAAAATCGATTGTCTCTAGAATAATTGCGTCGAACGAAATTTATAGGTGTTCCGAAGATTGTTCAACGAAATAAGTGTCAAAGTTCCATTAACCACCGAATTGTATAATAGAATCGACTCCGCATATATCTGAGGTAAAATTTTAAATCTGTATATTCTTTTCTCTTTTAACTTCGCAGTCGTACAATGTTTAGTATCTGAACAAAGATATCCGTCGGCAGCTATAGTTGGCAAATAAAAATATCAAGAATACAATTCACGTGGATTTTATTTGAAACATATTGAATTCACAATAACCGTTCGCTGTATCAACTAGTGATTACGGGTTTTCAATCACAGAAAACACCTATAGTTTTCGTGTTTCTCTTCCCACTGTTAGCATATAGCTCATCTTTGGGCGAGACCTACGAAGCCACGCTTGTTGTCCACAGAGAACGCCGCCGTCAATAGATATATTCGTTCTTGCTTACGACTCCATAGATTGCCTAGAATAAAACAATCATTTTCACATTTCCATTTACTAAATTAAAATAATTATTCGCTGTGTTAACCTGTGACTACGGTGCTTTCAAATTTTTGAAATCACTTACGGATCTTCGCGCTCCTCTCCCACTGTTAGCATATATAGCTCATCTTTGGGCAAGGCTTGCGAAACCGCACGGGTCTCACACAGTGAAGAACATTAATTTCATTTTGATCGTATTAAAT
>NW_025219987.1:1280091-1282125 GCF_014825855.1 Bombus pyrosoma
GTCGATCCGATGTTAGCTCGTGTCCGTGAAAAATGCTCGCCATCCTAGCAGCCATCAGTCTCTCGAGCAGCTTGCCCACCATAGACAGCAGGCAGATTGGCCTATAAGACTTCGGGCTACTTCTATCTCGTTCTGGTCCCTTCGGAATGGTGATGACGTTCCCCGTTTTCCATCTCTTTTGGAAGATTCCCCAGGTAAGACATCCGTTCATGAGCCTGAGGAGCTCCTGGTGTATTCCTCCCCAGGCGCGTTGAATTACTTCCACTTCGACTAAGTCGGGTCCCGGGCATTTCCCCTTCGTTAGTCTTCCCACCGCCCACGCGAGTTCTTCTAGTCGAAACTCCGGCGTGTTTTCGACATTCGGCAGTGTTATCATTTCCCGTCTGATAACTGTCTGCTCCGGCGTGTCCGTATCTTCCTGGTCTTCCGGCAACAGGGCTGACAGCATCGCCTCTGCCGTCGTTCGCCAGTTGGAGGTTTCTCCGTGTGGCGTCCGCAGGGTCGACACTGTCTCTTCCCCTCTTAGTTTCCCCGTGATTGTTCGGTAGGCGATGCCCCAGGGATCTTTATTGCCTTCCTTCGATACGAATTCTTGCCAGCTTCGTGTCTTGGCTTCGTTGATCGCTTTCAGGTATTCTTTTCTAGTGTCCCTGGACCGCAGCTTTTCCTGTTCCCTCGTTGCGGGGTCCCTAGCCCCTTGGTATCTTCTTCTTGCCCGGTAGGTGTTCCTCCTTGCTCGTGTGAGCTCGGGCGTCCACCATGGCACTGACCTGTAGTGCCACTTCTTCTTGGGAATGGCCGCGTCGCAGGCTTTTATTAGAACTTCCTGCGTTCGCTCGGCCATACGTTCGACGTCGTCCGCCCGCTGGAGAGTTATTTCTCGGAGTGCCTCCTTCTCCTCCTCGACAACTCTTTGGAACACCTCCCAGTCGGCAGTCCTTGTGTTATACCTGCTCTTCCGAAACTGCGGCGGGGTAGTCTTTTCCCCGAGATCAAGGCGCGTCTCCAGTATCCTATGGTCGCTGGAGGTTCCGTCCTCGTGAAGTTTCCAATCGCTCACGAGCGGTATAGCCTCTGGACTCGCCATCATTATGTCGATGTTCGATCGCCCTCTAGTTGTCTCGAATGTGTAGGCCTGCCCCGGTTGGTTAAGGACATGGAGGCCGTATTGCGCAATTATGGCCTCTAGAGCCTCTCCTCTGTCGTCGGTGGTCCTGCTGCACCATAATGGTGATTTTGCATTTGAGTCTAGGCCTATAATGGCTTTCTTTCCTCTCAAACTCCTCAGTACCTTGTCCAATTGTTTGATGCCGATCTCGATGTTCTCACTCGGCGGAAGGTACTGGCTTATCATATAAATTTCCACTTCTCCGTCGCTTACCTGTACACACGCGCAGTGCGTTGTGCAGAGTCCGGCAACTTCGCGTGTCGTTAGGTGCTTGGACTTGACTCCGATTGCCGCCTTTGGCGGGTCGTTTCTCGAGCCTCGACAGGTGATCGCGATTCCTGTTCCGAGTCCAGGTATCTTTCCGTCGACGCTGTATGGCACTTGCATCAGCAGGATTTCATCGCCATCAGCTTCTGTCTGCGTCCTGATCTCGTAGGGGACGGTTTTGGATCTCTGCATGTTGTGCTGCAGGATCCTTATTCCCCATTTTCTCCCACGTCCTGTTCCGTTGTTGTTGGTCGTCTTATTCATCTTATTCATAACTGGTTCTTGATACGGCCATTTCCAACGCTTTCTTATACGTAGGGCAGTTCGCATTGGAGGCTGCGTGATCGCCCTTCTTTCCTGCCTTCCTGCAGTTCACGCAGCTGGCGTTCTTTTCCTTGTTTTTGCACTCTGTCGTGCTGTGCCCGCTCTCCGCGCAGTGTGCGCAGATTTCGTAGTTAATGCGGCAGTGTTTTGCCACATGCCCGTATCCCTGCCACTTGTAGCAGCGACTAACCGCGATGTAGTCGCGTACCTTGCAAGCGTTCCACGATATATATATTTTGCCTTTAAGTAATTTTTCCCTTACCTGGGGGGGGGGG
>NW_025219987.1:1282625-1285004 GCF_014825855.1 Bombus pyrosoma
TTATTCTTTTCGTGATTCGGGAGACGGTAGAACTGATTTTAACGGAATATAGGATCGAATCGTCAGAAGAATTCCAAACAACGCCCAGAGTTTTTAAAGTTTGAGATTCGCCTAGAAGTAATTCATTCTTTACGTCCTGTTGGAAAAGTCCTTGTAGCAGCTCTCAGTCGTTCGACGCCCATTTTCGAATGTTTAAACCAGCTAGTTTGAGCAGTTCTGTCAGTTTCGTTCTCAATGATTGTGCCGCGACCTTTGTATCAACTTCTGTGAGAACATCTCGACGTAGAAATCTCGCTGTAAGACTATCGCCGCTCGTAGATACCGATGACCCTCGTCGTCCGCCAATTGCTTGAGGCACCGTATGGCTAGATATGGTGCTGCTGAAAGCCCGAACGTCACTGTGTTAAGTTGATAGAAGTCAACTTCTCCATTAGTGTTAGGCTACAAAATTTGCTGGAATTTTCGATCCTTTGGACGCACAAGAAATTGTCTATACATTTTTTCAATATCGCCTGTAAGGACGTATTGGTGGGAGCGAAATCTTAGGAGAATGAAAAATAAGTCCTCTTGTAGTTTCGGTCCCGTGAGAAGTACATCGTTTAAGGAAACTCCGGTGGTGGTTGGTGCCGATCCGTCAAATACGACTCGGAGTTTCGTCGTTTGACTGGACTCTTTGATCACGCCGTGATGTGGCAGAAAATATCAGTCGGAAATATCCGTGGAGTGGTCCGTCGTAATCTTCGACATGTGTCCTAATTCCAGGTATTCTCGTATTACGGCGTGATAGTTGGCTTCCAATTGTTTATCTCGTTGAAAGTGACGGCAGAGAGATGTGAGTCGCTTCATCGCCATGGCCTTGGAGGATCCAAGTGAAGGAGATCTTTTGTTAAATGGGAGAGCGACCATGTATCGTCCTTCGTTTGTGCGTTGAACGTGATTTCGAAAATGCTCTTCGCATTGTTGTTCCGCTTCCGAAATGTGTGGAGTGGGCGGTGCTGCTTCGATTTCCCAAAAGCGGGCGAGGTCCGCCTGTGAAGCCGTCGTGGAGGCGTGGAACGTATGTGCTGATGCTTGCGAGGGTGGGCTCCCCCCGATGACTCATTCGAAACGCGTTTTTTGCAGACGTAAGTCGGGCCCGTTTGATTTAGTAATGTCAAGTTGACCAACACAGAGTGAAGCTAATGTTGGTCCGGCGCTCAACAATATTTCGATCGGAGCAGGTCTATGGAATCTTGGATCGGCTAGTTGAAGATTCCTTGGTATTTGCATTGTTGAGCGATCTACGGGTTGATCTGGGATCCAGGTTGATATGGTTGGGATGGCCAGGAACGTCAATGTGCGTTCGTATGCGCCGTCAATTGAAGTGATCGTGGCCGTGACGTAGCGTTTCGAGATCGTCGATAACGCGTCGAGAATATCGATTGGGACCGAACATTTCCGTTGGTTGAGTTTCAATGAATGAGCGAGTTTTTCGGTGATGAAATTCATGCTAGAGCCGGTGTCTAGCAGAGCTCTACAACGGAATGGTTGACTCTTATTGTTTTCTGTATTGACCTGGGCCGTGACTAAGAGATCGTGTTGCAATGGTTGAGAGTGAACCGAGGTCAGTAATTCGGTTCTCTGTGATTCGGTCCCAATTAAAGTCGTCCGAGGTAGTCATTTCCTTTCTTGTCGTTGAGGAGTAGACGATACCTTTGTTCCGGTTGTCTGAGTTCGGGTTGGCCGAGGTTCGCGTTTGGGTGACGTTCGGGGCAACGCTCGGGGAGACGACCGGTGAGACGACCGGGGAGACGACCGGTGAGACGACCGAGAAGACGACGGGGGAGACGGCCGGTGAGACGACCGGGAAGACGACCGGGGAGACGACTTGGGAGATGACCGGGGAGACGACTTGGGAGACGACCGTAGAGACGACTTAGCAATCACGTTCATCGCACCAAATTATTCCAATTTTAAATTCGTCTATCGATCGATTCAAACTTATCTTTAACTGCCAATTTATGTAGGTCATATTAAAAAAAACTTTAACACTGATTATTGGATGGCATACTTATAGTTCCACGGTTTCCGATAGTATTCTAATCGTAACTTGGGCAGATCTGAAGAAATGAACTGTATTCCTCTCGAAACATTGACGCAAAGTGAAGAAAATAATTAGAACGTGTCAATTTATTTTGTTTTTTCACTTTTATACCGTGGCTTCTGAAAGTATTGATATACCTTTTATGATTACATACGCATATTATACGAAACATTTTCAAATTTCATTAATACTATGATGACATCGAACTAATTTGACATAATTATATTTTTAAAATCTGAAATGATTCTGAAAATGAATGCAGAAATTATAAGATATTTGGTACAAGTAGATGTACA
>NW_025219987.1:1285504-1289780 GCF_014825855.1 Bombus pyrosoma
GATTCTGTGCTACCCAGGACCAGGATCCGCGGGGTAGGCCGTATCGTGTATTAGGGGCTAAAATGATGCGGTCAACGCCAGCTGAGCCGCTCGGGAGGGATAGGGTGGGGGGATCCTGGCAGATCTCTTTGTCACCAGACGGGAACCGTGTTGGGAGGTGAAACAAGAACTGCAGATCTCGCCTGGGGCAGCCGACGGGAGAGAGGACCTGGGCATCAGCGAGGAGGACCTTCGGATAGCCATCGGGAACTGTGATACCAAGAAAGCCGTGGGCGTGGGGGGAATACAGGGAGAGATTGTTAGGGTCCTGGACGTGCTCATTGAGATAAATAAGGCAGAACGTATACCGGCAGTATGGAAGGTGCCGAGGGTGGTCCTTATACTCAAGCTAGCCAGCAATCTGTCGCTGTCATCTTCGTACAGACCAACCAGAATACTGCCGGCGTTGAGCAACGTCTGGGAGCATACGTGCAAGATGCTGATAAAGAGAAGCATAGGGAGGGATTCCTTCCACAAGGAACAGTATGACTTAAGGAGAAGAAGGGGATCGCTGGATGCCCTTGATAGGATGGTTACGATTGCCGAAGAATGTAGGAGGAATGGTCTGGTGTGCGTTCTGGTCGCTTTAGACGTCAAGAACGCCTTCAACACCTTAAGCTGGAGGACGATTATTGAGGAGATTAGGAGAAGACAGCCATCAGGACGACTGCAAGAGCTGCGTAGGTATTACCTGGCCGAGAGGAAAATCGTGGTCCACTGTCGAGACAGCATGATGAGTAGGAACGTGTACGCGGGGGTTCCACAGGGGTCGGTTTTAAGGCCACCGCTGTGGAACCATGTGTATCACGGGCTTCTGGAGACGCTGCACCATGTCAAGGACATGGAGGCAGTGACGTTCGAAGACAATCTGGCGGTGTCACTCAAGGTCAGGGGGTCCCAGGATATAGGAGAGAGAATCCGGGCGGTCATGGGAATGGTCACTGAATGGTGTAGGGACGTCGGGCTGCATCTATCGCGCTAGGAGACCGAGGTGATTTTGTTGACGAGGAAGAGGATTCCGACGAGTTTTACTTTTGACATGTGTGTAAGAGAGATCTCTACTAGTAGCACGATGAAGTACTTAGGGGTACTCTTGGACAATGCTAGGGGGTACTCCCCCCACCTTGAACAAGATTGTGACAAGGCGGAGAGGTTCCGAGGCGCCATAAGGAGACTACTACCGAACGTAAATGGACCAACGGATGCAGTAAGAAGGCTTTATTACGGTATTTGGGAATCGGTGGTCCTGTATGGTGCGCTGAGATGGGCCTCTTCCCTGGGAAGGGAGAAAAACGGGAACATATTGAGAGGGGCACAAAGGGCGGCGTTGATCCGCACGTCGACTGCTTACCGAACAATGTCGCAAGGCTCACTGGGCATGGTCACTGGCAATTTGCTTATACAGGTGAAATCGTGGTTGCGGTGGAAGCAGTACGGGGTAAGGAAGCAGCTCAGCGAGTATCTGTCTGGGGGGCTCATGGGTGGGCGGAAGAAATGAACAGTCTGAGGACTGAGCGTAGGACAGGTGGAGGCTCGAGTGGTCGTTCCAGAATCCCTGCAACCGCACTAGGAGACTGATCGGATACCCGTTGATCTTTTATAACAACAAGAGGAAGATCAACTATTATGTGATACAGATCCTTACGGGGCACGGGATCTTTAATTTGTACCGCCATAGGATCGGAAAGGAGACAGATACCAGTTGTTGGCATTGTGGATATGTGCTGGACGATGCGGAGCACGTGCTGTTCAGATTCCCCAGACGGGTACCGGAGAGGACGGCGCTGAAGATGGAGTTAGGAGAGGAATGGAAGCTGGAAAATCGGATCATGGAGAAGATGGCGGCGGAGGAATGCATGTGGAAGAAGTTCATTGTATTCTGTACCAACGTCATGAAGCACCGGCAAAGGAAGGAGAGGAAGATGGAGGTTGCAGTGTGAAGAGTGGGAGAAAGGAGAAGAAGAAGAGACCGGTGAAGGCAGTTTGAGATAGGGGTACGTGTGCAGAGACCAAGCCGAAGTATTGTCGAACGACTCTTCCGGGTTAGAATTTCGAGTACCGTCACATATTAGGGAATGAGGAGGGGTTTTCAGTGGGTATGGCGATGACATCTGGCCGAGTCCCACATAACCTGGTGACACGGGTCACTGGGTATGCGTAAGAGATTTTCCCCTCCTCGCGAAAAAAAGGTTGGGGTTTTAAAGCCGGAGGGTTGGTTTCTGATCTAGTTTCTTCCCCTCCAAAATGTGAAAATTATTAGTCAATAAGCCTTGAGGAAAAGGGCTATAATAATGTATCGATTAGGTATTGAAGGGTCATTGTATATAAATTATACTTGTGAAAGAAAAATGGAGGTTACGATCATTGTATATGGTATGACTACAAGTTTATAGGATGATTTTATATGGCATGACTCGAGACTTTAGATGAATTATATATATGGATGAATAACATGATGAGTGGCATAACTAGATTGTAGGTATTATATAATAGGAAGAGAGTAGATACCTAGTAAGAGGTTATAATTAAAAGTGTACAGTATGTGCAGGCTAAGAGGGGAGAGAGGTAAATTCTCGCTACGATTCAGATAATGGACTCCGCGAAATAGTCCCCGTTTCGGTTAAGATAGCAGAGGTGGTTAATTGAGGTTAACACTGAATTAATAAGGTTAACAAAAAATGATATATTTGAAAATATATGTCGGGCTAGCGTTATGATTAGAGTTGGGGTTAAGGGCGTGAAACAAATCTTCGTTGAGATTAGACATTGTCGTTATGCAATAGAGAAGATATTGACTAGAGCAAATATGATTGTTACAGATATCGACAAGTAACCGTGGTAATTAGATACTCGAGACGCTAATGATCCTAGGTTCGATAACGAATCCGCGGTCAACGGGATAACAGATGTATGTTCTCATATAATCAAAGTCCGACTCTTGGTTAACAAAACGTGAAATATTCACTGATCGTAAAGACGTTATTCCTTCTCATCAATGAGATCACACGAAAGAATGACTTTCCGCCGCGATGATGCCACAGAGGAAAACTATGACGGGGTGTGTCTAAGGGCATGAGATCATCGGATTCGTGGAGCGATGCCTTCGTTCAGAAGGTGAGGGAAATTGACGTTGCTGTTAATTGGTCAATTTCCATATCGGTGGTTAGAAAAGGATGCTAGCCACCCTTGAGGGAGAGAGTTGCTAGCGAAAGCGTCGTACGTGAGAAAAGATGATTTCTCGTATCTTTCCGCAGTAGGTGACGGATTTAGGGGCTGCGAAGACTAAGACTATCTGTCAGTTTGAAAAATCTCAGCTAAATAAATTCTAAGATTTATAGCGGGTCCTTAGGCTAGCTGAATATGTACTGTGGAGATGCATCGACATCTGGGAATCATCTTGTCCAAAGAATGCGGTCTTTGTGTAACGAGCCACGGGACAGAATCCGTTGGAGTGTTTACCGTCGCGTGCCGCTGTTATATTTTTTCAAGGAGTGCTATACGGTTACTCTGTGCCTTTGTTTGGGTAAACGTCTATCCCTTGACCGCGGCCACGTTGGCGACTGATTGTCGCCTCGAGCCCAAGCTCGAATAAACACAATCGGATTGAATGACAATTGTTCAATTATGGCTATGGTAGAATCTGGATTACAATATTACGGGATTTTCCCCAAGTTCCGAAGAGAGGCTCTGGTGTTCTTTCATCTCCGACATATATATGTATATATAAAGCAGAATAATGAAGCGCTACAAATTATTTTAATTATGATGAAGTTAGTTTGATATAATTATTCGACTCGACTTTACAAGATGACAGAGGTGGTTAATTGAAGTTAACACTGAATTAACAGGATTAACAAAAAACGATATATTTGACAATATATAAACAACAATATAATGAAGCGCTACAAATTATTTTAATGGATTATGCAGTTAGTTGGTATAATAACTCGCCTCGATTTTTCAGTATTTCGTTCGTGAGATTCTCCTAATGCGTTCCGTTTGGATCCTCAATCGATACTGATTGCCCTTCGATGGGCTCTTTGTGTTCTATGGTAGGCGATCCCCTCCATGCTCGGGACACGCCACCGATCACGCCATGATCACACGTGTCACCTTATGAGTTTATTCAAAATAACGGAACGAATAGACGTTTCTGGAACTCGCTCTGTTTGTTGTTGGCCGCTACATTGTATATTTGTCGGGCTGACCGAGACAGCTCGCCCGCGACACCGCAATG
>NW_025219987.1:1290280-1291456 GCF_014825855.1 Bombus pyrosoma
GACAAAATGATTTAGATATGGAATTTAGTTAGCTTCATTAATAATAAATAAAACTTTCTACAAAAAATTCATTAAACATATTATATTTATACAACTTTATTACCGATTTTAAAACATATGATAACTATATCATAGTAATGCAATCGTAAATATAGTAAACAAATAATTGTGTTAAGTTATGGTAAAGGTCCATAATCTATATAATATGACATATTACGTACATACATATGATATGTGTAACATTAATCACATGTATATACAACAATGCAACGTTATTATTACTTATTTAGTTATTACTTATTATTATTATATTAGTGAAATTTATAATATTGAGTTTTGAAAATCACCAATTGCGTTATAGTGATAATGTTAAGCATTGACTAAACTGGTTAGGTTTAATAACACGGAATACTGATTATTATTTTTGTCTTAATATTTAATGTTTAGTCTTTTCGCTGAAAAAGTCACAGGCCAAAGTTCAGAAATTACTTTACGGTTGGAATAACACGTCTGCGGTCAATTGAGTTACTAAATCCTCGTCTCTGCATTCTCAATAAAAATAACATGACATAAATCTACATCTTAATAAATACCATCTCTGGTAAATACACACATTGGCAATCAATGGACAGCATTCCTTTTTACGCCTAACTCGCAACTCGCAACCCACAGGGGCTTAAGGTTGGCTTGATGAGCGGATTGGTTAAGATCAAGGGTTAGACAAATTTTACAAGGGGATAAGACTGCTACTGATTCACCTAATTAAATAAACGCTCACACTTGATTGTCTAGTACAAAGGAACGGACATATCCAAACAATCAGGTTTTTTCAAATAAAAGTTTAATAAGGTTTTTTTCAATAGAATCACACAGTTTTCATAGTTGTCAAACACGTCTGCATCGCGTATAAATAGCGTTTGCTTAGAATAACGTCGTTTTTGTACCTCACAACCCTACTAAGACTATAAATTGATTTTGCGAAAAATGTTTTTTATAGTTGGTACACTATTGTATAAATATCTCAATACCTGATCGTGATTTTTACAACCGCAGACACTAACAGAAAATTATTTTACGTTAAGATACAATTATAGAAATTGATAATTGTTCGACTAATCAAATTATATTGGATGCGATTTACATTCTGGAGAAAAATGGCGCGTCCGGGAGAATAGA
>NW_025219987.1:1291956-1316805 GCF_014825855.1 Bombus pyrosoma
TTTAGGGTTTTCGGTACTGAGTGCTTTGCACACATACCTGCAGAAAAGAGAAGAAAGCTTGACAAAAAGGCTAACAAAGGATATTTGGTAGGCTATCTAAATGACGGACGAGGGTATCGAGTGTACGTGCCGACTGTAAGAAATGTAATATTGAGCCGTGACGTAATATTTAAGCCCGAATTAGAAACAGCGAAATTCGCTAATTTAAGTTTACCGAAAATTGTAGAACGCGAAGATGTGTGTGCGCAGAGCGATAAAGCATGTACGTATGAAAGTGCAGAGAGTGAACACGAAAAACAACCTGTAACTAGCGAGAATGTGAGACAATTGAGAGATAGAGGTAAGATCAAACGAACCGATTTTTATGGTATGCCAGTAACGTACGTAGCGGAAAAATTACCGGTGGATTTTAACAAAGCGATGAGATCCGAAAAGAAAGAGTATGTAACAAGCGAAGAGCAACTGGCAGATATATGTACAAAAGCGTTGCCAAAGACAAGATTTAAATATCTAAGACAGAAGTTAGATTTGAAAAATAAAAAAGGTATTAAAAGGTAATTGTTTGTAGAGATGTAGAGTTTTAGGGAGGGTGTTGTAGATCACCACTTTTTTTTTAAGAAAACTCTACATCTGGTCTTTTTAGCCTTCTCGTTTTTTTAGTAATAAATTAATTTGAATAAAAAAGAGAAAGGTGGCTGGCAAATGTGTTTGTGAAAGCATTGACGAAGTCCAGGTCCAGATGTTTATGACAAGAGTCGGAAAATATTGGAAGATAATTGTTTGTAAGGATGTAGAGTTTTAGGGAGGGTGTTGAAGGTCACTGCTTTTAAGAAAACTCTACATCTGGTCTTTTTAGCTTTCTAAAGCATTGAAGCCATCGACAGCGCATAGACAAAAGACTGCGACGAAGGCAGACCATAAACATTCGAAAGGCGACGTTGGCTTCGGGGTTTTTCAGTTATAGAGTAACACTGCTAGCGTGTGGATCTGGAGCAGCTCATATTATTATTTCAACTTTTGTATCTTTTTCACTTCCGTATTTCAAATATATTTTCTACCTTATAATTTATCCACGCGTCTCTCTCATTATACATCTAATAACCTCAACAATTACAAACAAAAAAAATAAAGTTTCTGTTTTTTCTTAAATTTCTTTTTTATATTACGTGACACCGTCGTCGTCGTCGTTGCGCGCGGGGGTTTCGGCACCCGGGGCGGCGGCCGGTGGTAGCAACGAGGGGTCGAGAACGAGAACTTTCGCCGAGGTGATCGCCCGGCCTCTGGTGCTCTCCCGCGCCGGGAGAGGATCCGCGGGAGGTGCTGGTGGCGACGGCGTAGTGACAGCTAAAAAGGTTGCCGTTAATAAGGGACGGAACGTCAGTGGTCGGGACGCACGTAGAGAGGGTATACCCAGCCTTCCCCGACCTCCGTGGTGTGCTGCAGTGTTGCTCACCGTGGAATACGGTTCGGGTTTTACACAGGGGGAGGCAATGTCATTGGCCAAGAGAGCAATTAATCTTTCGGACCTTGACATCGCGGTGGTCAGACCAAGGAAGGCGGTCACGGGGGCGATACTCCTTGAAATTGCAGGAAGGGACGCCGACAGGAAGGCATCGCGGCTGGCCGAACACGGATGGCGGAGGTCCCTCGCAATCACCCCGTCAAGATGACTGTGCCGTGGAGGACCGCGGAGCTGAGGGTGTCCGGGCTGGAAGACTCGGTTACCCTAGAGGAAGTGGTGACCGCCGTTGTCGAGGCGGGAGGCTGTCGCGCGGAGGAGGTTAACGTGGGCGTCTCCTCGGCGCCTGAGTTCTGTATGGCTGCGCTGCCCGTTGACAGCGGTAAGGAGGATCAACCGCGGCACCTGCGGAAGTGGTGACGGCCCATTTATAGGTAAGCTCTGTGTAGGTTGGACAGCGGCGAGGGTCTCCCCCCTCCCGGCGCGTGGACTCCAGTGCTTCAAATGCTTGGAGTTGGGTCACGTGCGCCGAGACTGCAAGTCAACGGTCGACCGCTCGGATCGTTGCTACCGGTGTGGCGTGGACGGACATGATGCCAGGGACTGCCTGGCACGGATATCCAAGTGTCCGGTGTGCGCAGTCTTGGGATGCTGGCGTCCCATCGAATGGGATCATCGGCGTGTAAACCGCCTACCCGTAGAAAGAAGGCCGTACAAGAGGCAGAGACCGTCTCTGGTGACGGTGCAGGCGCGATGGTAAGGAAGGAGACAGCGCCGTCAACCGGTTCCACGGAGGCCAGAGGAGAAGACCGAAAAGTTGGACGCACTGACTGCGAAGGGAACGGCCGGGAGGAGGCTACAGAGACGGAGCCTTCCCCGACATGAGCGGTAGAAGAAGAGGGGGACAACTGCAATGTAATCGAAACCGCTCCCGCCGGGCTCAGGACCTAATGTTCCAGAGCCTGGTGGAGCGGCAGATCGGTCTGGCAGCGGTGGCCGAGCCATACAGTATTCCCGACGCATCACGGGGCGCTGGGGACTTGCTCGGCTTGGTCACCATATTTTGGACCGGGATCGTGGGAAGCCCTCCTGCTCAGTGATCGAGCGGGGACGGGGCTTCGTGGCCGTGAAATGGGGCGACCTGGCCGTGGTGGCTGTTTACGTGTCGCCCAACATCAGTCAGACGGAATACGCCTCCTTCCTAGACGGACTCGCGGCTTGTGTGATGCGTTTGGGCGCCTGTCCGTCACTGATCTTCGGGGACTGCAACGCTCACTCTACGGCGTGGGACTCCCGCAGGACCAACAGAAGGTGGCGCGTCGTACAGGATTGGGCAGCCGCGTTCGACCTCCGACTCATGAACCGGGGGTCGTCCAGCACATGCGTGGCATGACGGGACAAGTCTATAGTGGACCTCACGTGGGCAAACTCGCCGCATCCCGCCGTGTATTCCCGGCGTATCCCCGGAGGTGACTCTCTCGGACCACCTTTACATCGTAATGGAGGTGGCGGTTGGTGGCGCGATGGGCGACCATTCGTTTGGTGCGCGCAGGCCCGTTGTCCCATTGGGAAAGAAAAGGAGATTCCCGCGGTAGGCAGCGACCCACAGCGGCGAGGACTTCATGGTGACGGCCGCTATAGCCGACGCCTGGTAGGACGAATCCCCTACCGACGAAGACGCGGAGGCGGGAGCAGTCCGGCTGAGGCGCGACATGCACGCGATCTATGATTCGTGCATGAGAGAGAGGGAGGAGGGCCGTGACCTCCTTCTGCGAGCATGTCATACTTCGGAAGGAGGCTATGGAGTGGGTGAAGGAACGGGGCTCCCACCCCGAGAGGATGGGCCGGCGAGAGCGCGGCAGAGGCCGTGGGCGCGCTTCAGCGAGGCGCACTAGGCCCGCCGCGCGCTCCGATGGGGTTCAAACTTAGGCGCTGGTAGTTTAGAGCCCCGGAGCCGCTAAGCAGTCCGGTAGGAGAACCAGACTGCCTTGCACGGCGGCTCCGACGAGGAGGCATGATGTGACACGGCCGCACACCGCGCCACGAGGGGATGTCTCATTGTGCGCGGAGGGGGCTTGGTCTGCCGCTTGTAGCGGTTCTTGGGCCTCGCTCGATCGCATCAGGGACGGTCATCGTGGAGGTTTTAGCTGATTGGAGTCCGACACTACCACGTCGCTTTCCCCAGAAGCGACCTGCAGGTTACCTTTTGTTCATAAACGAGAGTTATCACCAACCGCTGCAAGGTGGGCGCAAACGGTTGCGTGAAGTAATAACAAATTAATTATAAAAATAGTATGTGCAATGTATTATAAAAATAATAAGTGACTGAGTAATTGATATTATTTTAGGAAATAGAATAACCGTTATTGTATACTTATTATAGGTGGATGATTGAAGGCTTGCAAACTCAAGAGTGTCTATCACAAAATAACATCGTTCAATCCTGGACTCTTAGAAATAAAGCAAACCCATATCCTTTCAGAGTAACCTTTCGATCAATATCGTGATATTTTATATATTTTTCATTACTTAGTTAAACATTTTATTTTGGATACAATATTAAAGTTTAATATTAAAGTTTAATACATTGCTTATAGTCACATACTCCAAAGTAGCGATCTTGTTCTGTCAGTTATGCATTAGAACTGGCAATTGTATTAAAAAATGGGGTTGAACTTTACTGTAGGGAACTAAAAATCATTGTCTTTCTTATCTGCAATCTTGTAGTTTTCAATGTGTGGAATCCACAAATCCAAGTTTGAAATAGCGGGATTCAATGATTCATACCATATGACTATGCGAAGCAAAGCATCTTCAGAGTATTTTACATTTCTCTTTGGCGCCAAATGGGCTTATGTCCGTTATATCGTCCAATGAGTTGACCACACAGATCAGCATTCACACGTGCTCGACTTCTGTTTACATTATTCAAAAATGTAGCGGATCGTTTCCATCAACAATTTCACCAGAATAACGTTATTATGACGGCAAAACCGTCGCCATAAAAATTGGCACAATCCTTATGTTTGTCCCCATCCTTAGCTAGTCTCTAATTGAATTCTATTTTTTGAGTATGCGTACATGTTACATTGAGTATATTATATTCGCAAAAAATTAGTTCGTACTAACATAATTGACCGTCTAGCGGCAACCGGAAATTAAATACAGAAAACATTCGATAACTGCGAAAAGGTGCATAACACAATAAAAAGAGAGCGAAAGAACAACGCAGTGGTGAAAAAAAGCAAATGAATTCTTTGGACGCATTGGAAAAAACTGTTACCTACAGGCCTTGACCACTGATATTGTTGCAATGCATCGTTCACACGAACTTTTACTGAACTGTCTCGAGATTCAGTTTAATATAACCGAGTTTCTTTAGAGCATAAAGAAAGATCTGGCGGAAAAGGAGGATGCATGCACATACTTGTAGAAAAATACTTTAGTGAGTTTACTTAATAAAGTTCTATTACAGACCAATGATTGAAACGATGTTGAAAGGCGAGTTCCTAAGGGTGGACATCCGAATTTTCTCATTTGTCATTTTTTTAAGATGAATGGAAAATTAGAAGTAATTGCTGGGTACATGTTCCAAAGAAGGTCCAGCATGTACCGGTCGCATCAAGTAGCAACAGGTTTTACTGTTCTTCAAGATGGATCTCTCCGGTAATGGGAGAACACTCTAACCTGAGCATACGGATGAGACCAGGTACTTGCAATGTTAATGTTTTTTATTAAAAAAGGAATAAATATTTCAATTCATAGATTACTTATGCAACACTTCAATTTGCCGAAAACAAAAAAGAATATAAAAAAACAGCAATATTACAGCCTTTTTTTCAAAAAGTAATCGAACTAATCCGGGTTTGCTGTATACAAGCTTCCTTGAGTCATATCAGAATGGAAAACCAAATATATACAAAATACATGTAACCAAACACGTTTAACTCAATAGGCCAAAATGATTACCATCCATGTTCAGTCAGTGACTCCATAAACTGTACTCATTGAAAGATCCAGAATCCAATGTATTGCTGAAGTAAAATGTAAAATACCACACAAATTTTACATAAATACGACTCTGTACCACTGGATCCCAAAACTTGAAACTAGGATTTTCGAATTCCCCGTTTCGAAAACTGATAGATTGCAAAAAAGTGATTAATTCTTGATTTTGCCCTAAGGCAACGTTCAGCCAAAAACGATAACATAGATCCAAAATTCCTCCACATTTTCAAATTTTGATCCGTAAACGCCATAAAAGTACTGGTTTATTTCGTCGTATCCGGAAGCAAGTAACATCTTTCTTTTTTTATTAATCTTGAAATTGAGGTTCCATGTAAACTAAAATCTCGATTAAAACAGCACACCAATACTGTTGTGTCCAACAGAAATGCTGAAGCAAAATCAGAAGATTTATGCAGTGACACATAGTAGTACTTCAAGGAAAAGTAATGTTTATACTGATTTATGCGAAGTAATGGTAACTGCATATGGTCCATAGGTGTTTAAATACCGTGATATTGGTAAATTTTTTGAAAAAATATGGAAATAAAAATATTTTTAGCAAGTCAACGCTAGGGGAAGATATACTTGGATTTCAATTGATGAAATAATCATTGGATAAAGTTGGATGTTATATAAGTAAACGTGATGGTTAAACATTATGTGAAAGAGCAGTCTTCAACGCCTCATTCATTTGTTTATAAAGAATTGCAAAGAAAACAAACTGTGAATTCCGTAAAAAAATGTGTTATTTTTAATGTGCACTTACTGCAAACTATTGTTCGTAACTAATTCGATTTCGTTTATGTTGGAAGCTGGAAGAAGTTTAAAATTATTTTATCCGAACACGTTACATGTAACATGTATAACAGAGCTTGTGTAAAATAGCCGAGAATATTATTCCCTTCGATCAATAAATTGTTTCTGTGACGCAAATATTTTTAAAAGCTGCACACACTGTGTCGGAACTTACAGAAAAAAACTATCAAATGTGCTGATATATGATCATACAGGTAACTTCAGCATTACACAGGGTATCCAAAAAATTGTAGTACAAGCCGCTGAAAGAGATAAGATTTGTTCATCCGGAGCCTCGTGTACAAGAAAATCGAATTTGAATTTCTGTCAAGTATCGTATTGAAGAGACCGAGCATTAACTGAATGTGTTCCGTCGTACGCGGCTACTCTGTTCGTATTTACGACTTGGCATGGCCTGAATTACTACACGAAGGTAGTAAACAAGTAAACAGAAGTAAACAAAGTCCCGCGGGACTTTATTTACAAACTCCGGGTGAACAAAATAAAAATACGAAACTATTAAGAAAACAACAAGCACTCAGGATAACAAACCATCACGACGGAAGAAACAAAACATAACGTAGTTTGATCCTTAAAAATAACGACAACAGTACTGCTGGAACCGGCAGACAGCAAGCAATACGTGTCAGCACTGTGTGTGCTTACGGGCACTATGCCGATATATTTTAAAACAGAACTGCGGGCGGAGAACTATGAGATAAGAAGGGTAGAACAACAGGAGCTATATAACACCCGTTCTAGGTCAGGAGCCGCCTCAATTTTTATAGCAAGGATTAGGACAGTGGAAGAACGTATGGAGAAAAAGTGGAGAGAAGAATGGAGTTATTATAGAGAGGATAATTGGACAAGGAGACTTATAAATGACGCTTGTATTTTTAAGAAGTACGGAAGGAACATTTAACACTTTACCTTGCAGATCTTGAGTGGACATGGAATATTTAACGTATATCGTAAGACGATTTATAAGGAGGTCCACTCAAGATGCTGGGATTACAATGCTGAAAAAGACGATGCGGAGCATGCGTTGTTCCAGTGCCCTACATGGATCAATGATAGTGAGGAGAATTGGGTAAGATTCTAAGGACTATGTAAAAAGATCATGGAAGCTAGACAAGTCCAGGAGAAGAACTTTGAAAGGAAAAGGAGACCTAGATAAGAGGATCTTGATTAGAGGAGGGGTACGCACGGAAAGAAGACCAACCCTAAAGTCGAAAAGATGGTTCCAGGGTTGGTACTTGTGGTTAAGTGCAATGTCGGTGGGTTGTGTACTTATAATATAGCGGATTTGCGAAGGTGTCCGACGAGCCAAACGTCCAAACAAATGTAATTTTGAGTAATATTTAGACTATAGGAGGCGTATATAACGGAAGGATATACAAATGCGAACCGAGTGAGTATTATTGTATACACACATTTCGTCACACATATATATAACTGCGTATTATATATAGTGTAAGTCCTTAATTTTTGGGTATGTGAGGGATGTTTAACTAGTTGATATAGTAATACTATATGGGTTGATCTCTTATCTACGGTGATGTTTTGGCTTTGTTATAGATTATGCTTGGATCTCTTTTTGTCCCTGGTCTATGCGCTATATTTAATACAAATATGGATAAGTTCATTAACCGTAGGTTTATGGCACCCATCAATTTGACGGATTTTAAATTTCGAAATGAAATATCCCAAAAACCATAACATTAATTTTAACCATTTTGCATCATAAATTAATCATTTCATCTAAACAATTTATATACATAATTATTTTTTCCTAGGCTTTCTAATTTTTGAAATCTGTATGTAGAATACCTATCTCTATGAAACCCATCAAATTGACGAGAAAGCTGATTTTATAAACTATCCGTTTTTCAAAGACAGTGTGCGAAAGTTTTAGTTATTGTAGATATTTCCCATTTCTGTATCCGCTTATTGCAAGTATTCACAATAGGATAAATGAATTTGGGTACAATATTTACTTACTTTGACCAATCCCCTTTCTCTAGCAATTATGAGTAAATCTAGGAGATATAATAAGATATTGAATAAAATTGTCAACATCAACGAAGATTGTTCTGAAGATATCTTCGAAGAAGATCAGTATGAATTAGGCCAAAGCGAAGCTGACAGTGAAAGTTCTGAATACATGGAAAGTGGAAAGATAGCAGAATCTTTGAATAGTGAAGAGGAAAACTTCTTGAAAGTGTGTCGTAACAAGAAAAGGATGCGTATTCTTTTAGTTCTGACTCCGATGATGAGAGAACGTGCATTCCAAGCACATCTCAAAATGCAATGGGTGAAATTGAAATTGCAATTGACGGGACACAGTGGATAAAACTGAGAACAGGCGGATCTAGGGGTAAGACGCAGTTCGTATGATATTCAAGGATATCGCAGGGCCTACTGGCTATGCTAAGAGAAATATTATATCGGGTTGTGTAACTAGTGCTTTCGAATTGATGATTGGCAGACACATAATGGAACACATAAAAGATTGCACTGAAATCGAGGCGCATCGTATTTTGAAAAGAGATTGGACAATCACAGTTGCTGAGTTACGTAGTTTTCTAGGAATTCTATATGCCCGGGGAACATAAGGCGTTGTTCCACTGCCCTAGGTGGATTTACGAGAGGACTGAATTTGAAAGCTACGTTGGCATGTCACTTACGGTAGAAAATTTGATAGAGGCAGTAATCAGGGAAGAGGACAATTGGACTAGGTTCCAAGCATTTTCCAGGAAAATCAAGAAAGACGAATGCAAGAGAGGATTCTGAAGAGGAGGAAAAGACAAGCTAGTAGACTGAATTGAGAAGATTGAACTATTGAGGGGTACACATTAAGACCAACCCTGAAGTAATGTCGAATAGGATTTTCCCCTTCTCGAGGAAAAAAAAGGTTTACGCAATATAAGCCTCATAAATTGGGCATTAAGTTTTTGTTAGCAGTTAACGTCCAAACAAAATATATTTTGAATGGTTTCCCTTATATGGGGAAACATGAAACTCGATGCTCAACGGAGAAAAAGGACAAGATGACATTGTTTTTCTCACATTTATATAAATTAGAAAACTGCACGTTTACTGTGTATAAAAGTAAACCTAACATAAAACTCCTCCTTATAAGCACCAAACATACAGGTGTACAAGTAGAAGACAATTATAAACGTGTTCCAGAAAACATTGCTTTTTATAATAAAACAAAATTGTGGTATGGACATCGTTGGCCAGGGAGACCAGGGAAAGCAGGTAGTTTCCGATGGCCTCTTCAAGTTATTTTCAATATTTTAGATTTGGCAGCGATAAAAGCGTGGATATTATGTAAAGAGTGCACCGGATCGAAGATATCCAGAAAGGAGTTCATATTTTGTTTAGCCGACGAATTAGCTGAAGAAAACAAAGAGAACATTTGTCAGAGATCAAAAGCTTCATTTCTATCACTTTCAACGTCAGAAGTGCGAAAAAGTTACCAACTGGGCTACTGCAAAAAAATAGAAGCAATAATTGTTGTATATATTGTAAAAAAATCGTATGCGGAAAATGCACTAACAAAATTGAGTATATTTGTAAAAAATGTGCTCAATAAATATGATTGCCCTATACCGTTAATATTATTGTTATCATTTCCGTGATAATTATTAAAAAAAGACTTGTTACTTATTAATAATTTATTTAAACGTGAAGCCTAATATTGTACAATTCAGACTTAATTTGAATAAATCGATTTTTTTAAAGAAAATGACAATTTGACGAGCGCTCGTAGAGGTAGGTATATAAGAAACTCCCGTAAACCTAGTGTTAAAGAGAAAAAAATTACGGCGCAGGGGGTTTCGGAGCCCCAGGCCCCGTCGATGTTTCGAGTGGTGTACCAAGCTCGACTCGACGGTCATCTAGCGACTGGACAAACGAGGGGAAGGGGTTCCTAACGGCCACCTCTCGCTCGGGTAAAGCGACCGAGGATCAATTACATTCGGCGAGCAATAGCGAGTCTGGGAGATTAAGTCGCGCAAGGTCAGGCGCTGGTTGCAACTCCATCAAACGCAACGTAGAAGTGAGCGTTTCGTCGGTTAGAGGTGGTCATTAAATTTGGATAAAGGAACAGGGGGTAACTCTGTCCAAGGACGATAGGATGAGGAATGTGATTGCGAGGAGCAATCATTGATGCGATTGTGGGAGCATTGCTATAAGTCATAGAAGAAGTTGATGCGTCGACTGGGGTCTCGCCGAAGTAATGCTTATTTTAGCGGTGCCGGCGAGACCCTCCGCTCTACGAAGGCTTGAAAGAGAAGGGGTTTTAGTGGGTATGGCACTGCCATCAGCCGAGTCCCACATAACCCGATGACGCGATCACTGGGTATGCGTAATGCATTTTCCCCTCCTCACGCGCACGCAAAGGAAAAAGAAAAAGTAAAAACGGTGCAACCTTCAAATATTTAAAGTTAAAACATTCACTTTTACGAGAAACAAAAATAAAAGAAGACATTTTTATAGGCCTGTACATTCGTCGATTAACACAAGATATGGAAATTGAAAATAAAATGGTATCCATAGAAGAAATAGATGTGGTCCTAAATATGCGTGTTGCAATTTTGTTGCATCATATCGATCATTATATTACGTTCAAATCATAGAAAAATTGGTCTAAGTGTGTAAACTACCGGCATATAAAATGTTAGAAATGCATTTTTTCAATAGCTGTTAATTTTTTCAATAGCTGTTAATTTTTTCAATAGCTGTAAGAACACAAAACATCAAACTTGAAAATTTGCAATCTTTTTAAAATTTCGAAGATTGAGGGTTTTAAAGAAAAACAGTTTCAGATTGTTTTTTAGCTGATAAAAGATTACAAGTTGGAAGCAAAGTCGAAAAAATGTTAAAATTTATTGAACAATGTAACCGACATTCCAAAATCAGGATGTGGAACAACAAACGGTGGCAACAGTGGCAAAAAATCTTTTTCAAACTCTAAGTTAGCATCAAACATAACCGACATAAATGACGATCGCAATAGAAACTTTAATATCGTTCTACCAGCCATTAATAGTAAATATGAATTAAAGGTGAAACTGGAAACTATATGCCTACCATTTTATTTGTGTCCTGAAGAAAGAGAACGAAACCGGAGTTAATGAATAGTTAAACTTTTGACATCTTCGCAGTTTACCACGACAGTGGCTGGAAATAAAAAAATATTTTTATTCTTTCATTTAGGAAATTCATAAAATTCTCAAGTCACATGCTTGAGGAAGCAGTGCATTCGTTGCTTGATGGTCACTAAACAAAAACACTAGTGGTCAAAACACTAAAAGCGTAGAATTAATTAATCTCACTCAGAAAATAATATTATTACTTTATGTCATCCACCATACTGCATCCATCATCCTCAATCACCTACACTAAATACTTTAAACGCTGTGTAACAAATTACGAAGTTACGGAATTATATAAAGCAACATTTTTTTGAAGCAGTTATGATTAAAACTGTCATTCAAGGATCCCAAGAAACTGCAATATTTCCTTTTAATGTGTTTCCCGATTACTTGTGTGCTCCTTTAAGAACTACAAATAGAGACCATCAAATATCAACAGCCAGATACAAGAGGATCCAACAGACCTACAGGCGATCAAAATTGTACAGGAAGTCCTGTTATCAAAAGACGCAGAAACGCTTCTATCCACATTTAAGGACCTAGGGACGCTATCAGAGACGTCTAAGGATGCAAAGCATTCAGCATTTATATTTTCCCCAAAAATAATCAAATTTACAAAGAGTAAAGAGAAAAGAAAAGAAAAGAGGGAACACTGTAACAGTCATCTCGGAATAATGAAAAAGCCAGGTCGAATAAGAAATCATTCAGGCTGGAAAAAAGACCGAACGAAAAAAATCTTTCAAAACCAGGAGCGCATTTACCAAAGATAAAGAAAATGTAGCAGTGAAAAAATGAAAAATGCAAAATTCTTCGCTCGGGCTCACATATTTTGTGATAAACTCTTTATATCATCAAAATATAAGAAAAAAATGGATTCAATGTATTATATAGTATAGATGGGTACATGAAATTTGCATAAAAGTTGAGGACTGATAGTTTAACTAACTAGCACTGCTCATTAGATTAATTATATGATCTCTTATGTCGTCGCGCAACTTATTCCGATTATGTCCATCAAGCGTGAGTTATTTGTAAAATTTAATCGTAGCGTTTAGCTTCCCTTCATAGACTTAGCTTATTATAGTTCATATCGTTGTCGTGTAACTTGGGTCCACAAATTCATGCACAGCATCAACAGAATGTTTAGATCTCTCGTAAAGCGTCTTAAAGCGTCTAAAGAGAGCGTCGCACGATGACACCGCGCTCCTTTCTATCTGGCTAGCTGTCAAATCACTTCAAGTCCGTTCGAATCTATCAGTTTAGAGAATCGGTGCCAGTGCATTTCGCTGGGCGTGTGTTCTCGTGTGCTTTCGCGTTCTTTTTATATCAAACATTATAGAAACAAACTATGTGTGGATACGGTTAGCATATCGTGCGGATAGCTAGAGAAAAAGAAAAACAGAAAAAAGGATATAAAAATTTGAAGAAAGTGTGGCGGTATCCGCCACGTAACTTTCCGTCGGCTTCGCGATACAAAGCGCTAGGCCGTCAAAGCTCAACATCGACATGCCCAATGTACCATCGATATCCCTATGCTTCTTCCGCCGAATTCTCGGAAGAACACGTATGCGGCAACCGCCGCGGTATATCTAATAAACGCGTGCTAGTGAGAATATCGATGGGCAACTAAGAGAAGAATCCATTTGTTCTGGGACAAAAGAATCATTCCGTTCCGGGCTGGGAAGTACGAAACGTCTCCCGTGTCAGTACGAAGCATACCCGTTGATTGTTACCTGTTACCTGTTACTTGTTACTCGTTAATCGACATTTGCTGGTAATCGTTAATTGTTACTCTGTTTACTGTTATTTTGTTAAACGTTAATAAACCGTTATCGTTAAATGTTCTGAGTATAATTTCTTGTGGGCACCTTCATCCATGAACACCTTAAAAGGAAGAAAGCGAATTGGAAAAGAGAAAAAAAGGGCTAAAAGCCGAAAGAACATTTCTTGTCTTGGGCGAATTGGAACGCCCAAAGGACAAAAAAGACAATTAGTGGGGAAATTTATTTTTATTATAAATTTATAGAAGATGCCTGCAAACTCCTGGAACCAGTTCATAACTTATTAAAAATGTGGAATTCATCTGCAATGAAGAATGTGAGAAATCATTTCAGAAGATCAAGGAATATCTCTGTTCAAGTCCGATCCTAGCAATATATGAGCAAAACAAAGAAACATTCATTTATACAGATGCAAGTGGTGATGGTTTAGGAGCCGTTTTAAAACAACCTCAACATAACGGTATGTTACACCCGGTTGCATACTTCTCAAGAAAACTGAAACCAAACAGAATCAAAGAAGAAAGCAATCTATCTGGAACTCCTTGCTATTAAAGAAGCGATTCAATATTGGCAACATTACATATTGCTGTTGCTTTGCACAGAATGCTTGATATGAAATAAACCTTATAGCGATAGTGTTCGCGATGAGAACTAGCTGCAGTGCATATGTAGCAGCAGATGGGTCCACAAAAATTGCATTAGGTCTAATATGGCGTTCTACGTCTACATCAACTGCAACTCGAATGATACACGTTGCTGAACCGAATAACAAGTGTATCAAATAAAAAATTGCGAAATAGAGATAACAATGGCGTGATCGCAAGTGATCTTAGTTAATATACTTTGAACTTTGTTGCTCCATTTTCAATGATAGAGACTAGTGCTATTTGCAAGAACTGCAAACGAAAAATTCAGTCTTCTAGAACCAGAAACCGCGGCTTAGATTCCAAAATTGCAATTAAGTGTGAGTACTGGATAAAATTTTTCAACTCATCTCCACTAATTGGCAATACCAATCCATACCAAAAGTTATCTGAAATAAATCGCAGGATTGTGTTAGCGACTTTTAGAAAGCGGAATGGGAAAAATAAATTTATTTTGTGGCCTAATGGATATTTTTCAGGGATTGGCTATCAATAGATACTATGGCTGTCCGGAAATTTTACATTCTGTTGTGTTACGGGTTTATAAGCGTACAATTTCGAGAGCTACTGAGAAAGACAAAAGGAAAGTTACCGTTCCGGGAGAGAGAACACCAGGAAAATGAGAGAATTGAGTTCTTCATTCAGGCTTGCTAGACTCCTCGGGAAACACAGTAAGAAAGTGCTTGATATAATAGTAAAATCTAGTTTTCCCAATCTTGCAACGTTGCATGGGGAAATAAAATGGACACAGAACAGTACAATGATTAGTATGAAGGCGACAAAGATAATTGCGCTATATCCTATATCAGTGCTGGTAAGGAGGAAATTGATGTCATCACAGAAATGTTTATGAGATCAGGAAAGAAACATCATGCCAAGTATACTACATGTATTGGAGATGGAGATAGCGAAATACATAAAGATATTAATCCATACGAAGACATTGCTGTTTAAAAGAAAGAATATGTCGGTCATGTATAGAAACGAATAAGCACAAGGCTAAAGTATGCCAAATAATGTTAAATAAACTGTTTTCGAATAATTACAATAGTGTTTTCGCAAAAAGTAGAATTACTAACTTGAAAAGGACAGACATAATAATTTGTAGATGTCCTAAGAATAGCGAAGAGTATAATCCATGCATGTTGTAAACCAGTTAAAGCTGGATTCCAAGTCACTTTACACAAAGTTCGTTTGAAATAGAACTTTTGTTTCTAATTGCTTTAGCGCTGCTTAAGTTAATATAAGCTGAATATAATTAATATAAGATGAATATAATTAAGTGCTGTGGTCAAACCCTGAACCCTCATCTACATTTTATTGCCTACATTTTATTATTATTAAATTTGTATTTATGAAAGAAAATGAGACATTGATTGGGGAAGAAGAAGGTAATAATGGAAATAGATAATCTTTTTCCCAATACATACAATTCAGACAATGATAATCTAAAAGTTACCTTTGCAATGCGCTTAGCCATGTTATACGGTAGCGTTGGTAATATTTTATCAAATAAAAATGCCAGTCTAAAATGTTGTACCGGTGGAGAATCTTCAAAGAAAAAGAATTCGATAGAAATTATTCGAAAACCTTGCAAATGCATGTGCAGGTTTTTTCGACCTTAGCACGCGAGGTGTCTGGCAAAGTTTGTGCGAATCTCAGATGCCATGCCTAGAAACATCTCACAAGGAAATCCAAGTAACAGATACATGCTAATTTTCATAAAAACTTGCACTAGTTGTTACGTCTGACGACACTCTACTTAGACCAGACCACACACCGCGAGCAAGATGCCAACCAGATATCTACACATCCTTACCGCGTACCCTCAATAGTCTTAAGGGCCCGCCATAAATCTTGGCACTTTCATAGCTAAGGTCCTTCAGACCAAACAAATATCTTTTTTTAAAATCGTGTACTAAAAGTTTATTGTTTGCTACGAGAAATTTAGTTTTCTCACGTGTGATGCTTCCCACTAGCAACTCTCTCTCTCAGGAGCGGTTAGCACTCTTCCTCACCACCAACCTAGAAAATTAGCCACTTGACAGCGAAGTCCTTCCCTCGCTCTCCCAACGAAAACTGGTCCTTAACAAATCGGGGTTTTTTCATGTCATTAAACCCACCTACTGCAAGCTTTCCTGCGCAGCATCATCTTCACAGAAAGTCAGTCTTTATATATTTTTTGAACCGTCATCATCTAGGATTACTTCGCGTACTACACACTGTAACTTTGGCTACCAATTGAAACTCAATTATACCTTATCAATTTATATCTTCTTTACAAAGTTGTTGGAATAAACATTAATTTATACCTGTTAATTCAGTGTAAACTCATAATTCAGTGTAAACCACCCCCTATTATCCTAATAGAAATAAGGGTATCGATCATTTCGTGGCGTCGATTATCTAATCGTAACGGGAATTTACGGCTCCCGTTGACGTGCTTCTTCGCGATGCATTTCTCCGCGAATGATCGAATAAACACTAGTGTTCATTAGCACTTACCTAAGAATTCATTCGTAATTCGATCGTGCCAATTTGTACTTTCAGGAAGAAAACAACCTTATTGACCGAGCAGTTCTATGCAACTGTTTATAAATCGCACATTAAGCGAACTTGTTTACGATTTAAATGTTAAGAAATGTTAAGTTGGTATGATCGCTAGTTACTACAAGCTAAGTTGGTACGACTTCTAGCGACGCTCTTTTGTCTTAGAAGTCGACCACATGTTAATTGACTGAGTGTATCCTGTGTGTTAAGACGTGTTGTACGAGACAGAGAAATATATTAAGTATAAATCGAATCTGTGTGAATCGATTAATTATCAACCCAAAACCTACATTAATTAACAGGTCATAGGCCCAGGGCAGTAAACTGCGATAAGAAGGAGAATTATTTTTTGAGGTTTTCTGTTTTCTCTGAGATTATCAGAGAAGAGACCACGCTATGATCGACCAGGAGTTAATGGGTGATGTGGATAAGGATATGAACCCGATCCTGAGAAATGGCAATTATGAATATTGAAAGACGATGACGGAAGCCTCGTTGGTTTTCTTGGGCTGCTGGGATGCAGTAGAGCCAGGATTTACGGCAACAGAAAGGTTGAGACCAGACTGCATGAAAATGGACAACAAAGCACGTGCGTACATTTTCCGCATGTTCGCCCCGAGTACCTCGGGGATATCAGAATCTTGAAAACAGCGAAGAAATGCTGGAAAGCACTGGAAGATATCCATGGGAGATCCACGTCGATGGATATTGTTTTATGGATGCGGGAACTGGGAACTGTCGAAAAGGCCCCCAGCATGGATATGTCCGCGTACTGCAGAAGGATCCAGGATCTGTGTGATTAGTTGTCCAGTGTAGGTATAAAAATTGAGGACCACGTTATGGCATGTTTCTTTTTGGCAGGCCTCGTAGCGGATCCAAATTACGCGACGTATCTCAGAACAACGAGGATCGATACCTAACCGCGAGGGTCGTGAAATCCGATCTTCTACTTGAAGAAAGAAGGACCCACGCGGCTGCGGACTCGGCCGCGAAAAACAGCGCAATGGCGGTCAGGAAACAATGGAGGCCCAAGCCTCAACAGAACAAAGATGGCGCGAGGCCAAGGCACAGAGACCCAAAAGATTAGAAGTGCTACAAATGTGGCAACTGGAGCCACATTTCATTCACCAGTGCCAAGAGGAAAAGGGAGATGAGGAGGAGAAAAGCCAAAGAGAGAAAAGGAGACAAGAAAACAGCAAGAAGGAGAGACAATCAGAAGACAAATCGAGATCCAAGGGATTTATCTCTACGTTAGCTTTATCGTCCATCAGTCACATGGAAAGAGATAGGATCAGCTACCTTTACTCGGGTGCCTCGAATCACATGATTCCGGACAGGCATCAGTTCGTGGACCTCGCGCCTGCAACCGGACAGATCAGGGTTGGTAAAGGATACCTGGAGGTTAAGGGAAAGGGAACGATCGTTGTGAAAATGGCTAAGTCCTGTGGCGGCTGGACCTTATCTTTGTCAAACAGTCTATAGGTGCCTGAGTTAGATGTGAATCTAATCTCGATCTGGCAATTGGCAATGAAGGGAGTCACCACAGTGTTTACAAGGGAGGAAGCCGTTGAAACACATGATGATGGAAACGTTGTATTCAACTCAAAGGTAGGGGACAGTGTCCACTACCTAGAGACAATACCATCCGAAAGGCACGTAGCAAACATCTCCGTGGAAAACGATCAGGAGGAGCCTCGGGAGGATGACGAAGACATTGAAGTCATTGTGGCAAAGGCCTACAAGAGCACGGCATCATGGCACGAGAGATTGGACCACTTACATGGGAATACGATGAGAAAAATTCCTGTAAGTAGCGTGAAGGGGGACTCGAGGAAACCTGAGGAACTATATGGAGTCTGCGTGAAAGGAAAAATGACAAAGGTGCCATTTCGAAGGACAGCTCACCACATGTGTAAACGCCCTTTAGAGATCGCTCAATGCAAGTTATTAGGTGGAGGTAATTACTTTGTGACTTTCATTGATGATTTCTCTCGTTTCATGTACGTTAGGATCATCAGCAGGAAGAGCGAAGTACTTAAATGCTTCAAGGAATACCAGGTGGAAGTGGAGGCTCTACACCAGACCAAAATAAATGCCCTCCAAACTGACAATGGAGGTGAGTATACAGGAGAAAATTTTGAAAGTTACCTGAAGGAGAAAGGTATTTTACACAGGAAGACCGTCCCTAGGAACCCTGAGCAAAAATGGGGTTTACGAAAGAGCAAATAGGACCCTGGTCGAGATGGCTAGATGTTTACTCATCCGATCAGGGCTGCCTGACTATCTGTGGGGAGAAGCTATGAACACTACGTGTCACATAAGGAACCTATTTCCATCCGCTGCTATCGGAGACAGGATTCCATTGGAATTATGGAAAAGTAAGGGATACGACATCAAAGGGGAGATCAACAGACTGAAAGTATTTTGATGCAGAGTCTGGTATCTGAAAAGCCCAAGCAGAGGAAAATTCGATAGCAGGGCAAATGAAGGGATATTTGTAGGTTATGACCTACACCTGACAGGTGAAAGGTTATAGGATCTACCTGCCGAAAACCAAGAAAGTGATAATATCTTGTCACGTCAGGTTTGAGTGGATATGGGACGTAAAAGATTTTGAATTTGGAAGGGGAGGTGGCCAAATTGACGTTGAAACTCAAAGTGACGGTGAAAATGATGAAGGGGAGACTGACTATTTCATGGACAATTTAACAAATGAGAATAACCGGAGGGAGGTTGTGAGTGTACCGACTGTGCCCAGGAGGTCGGCAAGACTATATAAACCAAAGACGTGTGATAGTTCCGCTCATGTTGCAACCGTTTGCAAGACTCAAAAAATGTGTGTGTGTGTGAATGTGTATGAAACCCTAAAGGAGCCAGACGCTCAAAAGTAGACTGATGCAATAATGAAGGAGCTAAATAATCTAAAAAATAAAGATGTGTGGGACATTGTGCAAAGACCCTTGAACACGAACGTTATTGACTGTAAGTGGGTGCTTGTCATAAAGAGAGATCCTGATAGATATAAAGCTAGGCTTGTAACTCAGGGATTCTGGCAGAGTCCTGGAGTAGATTATTCAGAGACTTTCAGTCTAATAGTAAAACGCAGAACTCTAAGAATTCTGCTTGCTCTGTGTGCAGAAAATGGGTGGGATTACGAGCACATTGATGTGGAGTGTGCATATCTCAACAGTCCTCTGGATGAGGATATATGCATGGAACAACCAAAATTTTTTAAAGTTCCCGGAAAAGACAGGACTCGATACGTGTGTAAACTTAACAGCCTGTATGGGCTGAAGAAAGCTGGGAGAACGTGGTTTAAGCACATTAACAGCATTTTCAAAAGGTATGAGTGATCCGCGTGTGTGTGGCGGATCGGTAACAAAAGGACGCTGACAGGTAGAGGGCATCAACGCGATCGTAACACCTCCCGGGCGATTCGAGTACCCAACCATCAACACCAGAGGGCTACTACGACGACAATCAATCTGTCTCTCTCGCTAGCGGACGAATATACACAAGCATAATACAAATACCGCAGCTAGCGAGACTCCCTTTGCGTCTAAGGCAGGGACTACCGGACATAGCCTTAGTGACGAGTCCACCGGTAATCCCGGGACGAAACGCGGCAAATTCAAAACAATAGGCGGCGGCGACGACGGGCTCCGACGACAGAGGGGAGAGGCGCAAAAATAAAATTATGGCGGACGCACAATCCGCTATATGTGTATGTGAATGCATCCAAGAATTTGATTGTAGCTGTGTACATGGATGACATTCTTGTGTTTGGAACGAAGGATAGTATTGAAGTGTTCAAAACTAAAATTAGGGAGAAATTAGATGGTTTTTAGATGGATTTATCTCGAATAAACACAATCGGATTGAATGACAATTATTTAATTGCGGCTATGGTAAAGTCCGGATTACAATATTACGGGATTTTCCCCAAGTTCCGAAGAGAGGCTCCGGTGTTCTTTCATCTCCGACATAATATATATGTATACACATATAAATATCAAAAATAATAATCATTTTCCTTAGTTTATTTATCAAAACGTCATTTCCTTATATTATTATAATACAAAGAGTTATAAACTTGATGTATAATGCGAAATAAGGATATAAAAATTAAAATTTATTTCACAATTTCACTTGAATATGGTATGAAAAGTAAGATTTGAAAGAAAATTTCAGATACATTGATTTCCGAAGTTATTTAATTGCTTTTCACGTTTACTTGTGAATTTCCACAGTTGGCCAAATTGCAAAATTCAAGCCATTGGCATTATGCAAACAATATAGAGTGTAATAAAAAGAAAACAAGAAAATACAAATTCTAACAGTGTGTATTTTCGCACGTTCGCGGGGAGACGCGATCAGGGAGAAGCGCGCCAACGGGAGTCGTAAATTCCCGTTACGATAGACTAATCGACGCCACGAATCGTACGATCCCTTATTTCTTGTGGGATAATAAGGGTGATTAATAGAAATAACGCTGCGGTTAACAAGTTATTATATCTTTAATTGATCCAGCAACTTCGGTGATACAATGGTGTATGTTTTACCGTACAACGACGAGTTAGTGCGACGTGAGACCCCTTGCGTGTCGCTTCGTATGATGATATCGGCCGAACACTGGATGATGACTTGACCGAGAGAGATGTGGTGATGTTGACTGATTGACCACTGGCTCGACAAGTGCTGAACTTTGACTCGGAATTGGAGTTGGAATGGGAAAGATTTGGAGAGAGTGAGAAACTGAACTCGACTGACTAGCTGCCCTTAAGGTGTCTCGGAGGAAAGCTTGGTGTGGGTGTGTCCTTTGACCGAAGAACGCGGATTCGTTATTCACACTTTCCGTTCAGGAAGTGAGGGTAACTATCCGCGATGCCGATTGGTGATGACCCACTCTAATGAACAGAATATGCCGAAGATTCCCACCAACGTAGAGCGGCGGTGGCCTTTGCTCCAGATGGGAAAAACAGCCTTTTTATGATGAACATGTGTTGGGATTTTCTGATGACTGTCCGCTTTCTCCGTGATTTTTAAGAGCGCCTAATAAACTCAAGGACCCTTCCAAAACCCCGCCATAAACTGCAAATATTTCTCGAATTAGAGAATTCTCCAGACATGCAATTAGACCGGAAAACATGTGTGGAGACAATGCAGCTAAAGGCTAATGTCTTTATGGTGGGTCATTGCGTCTATTGAGAATCGGGGTGGCTGTAGGCTGACCGTTGGCTGCCAGGTAGCGAGGGATGGCGCGCAGATGTCCTACGCGACGTAACACAGTGAATTTAGTAAAAAATCAAGAAAAAGTAAGACAGATGTTAGGAAATTATAGCAAAATAAAAGAAGCTCAAGAGGGCAACGGTAACAATAATAATAAGAAAGAAACACAAGAGAAAGGTCACTAAAATAAATTACAAAGTGTAAAATGGCAGTAGAAGACAAAAAATAAACAACAAGAACGAACAAAGAAAATACAGGTATACAATAAAAGAAATGAAGGCATGATCTTAAATCAAACCTTAAATCCTATGGAAAGTACATGTAATGTTAAAGGGAATGGGGAATATGAAAGACGAATTAAAGAAGGTAAGAAAAATTTAAGATTAATTAAGAGAGATTTTATATTATAATAGAGAAATATCAGAATATAGAAAAAGATAAGAAAAAAGAAAGGAAAATGAGCAGAAGAACAAAGAAAAATGAGTAGAAGAAAGAAACAAACTCACAAAAAGAAGTGAGGTACTAGAAGAGTCAGACAAAATTAAAAAAAGAAAAAACAAGGAAAACTATTATTATAAAAAGATTGTAAATAAGAGATAAAGTAGAAGAAACCAAAATGATCTTGAACATATAAATAGGTTAAACTTTGTTTCAGGGCATCGCTCATTTGTGGTCATTGTTTATATCTTCTAATGTTATTTCATGAATATGAAGATGAATATGAAAATGAAAAATAACAGTTTTGAGTTTGTTTTACAAGTAATGATCAATATATGAATTGATTTGGCAAAGGCAATTTTTGGTATTTTGTATAAGAAAAAATATATATATAACCCAACTAATGCTATAGCGAAAACATTCATAGTGCTGATAGAAATTAATGCCTTAATGGTAATCTGACATAAGGACAAAGTGAACTATGCGCAGTATATAACTGTATGGCATAGGAGTATGGGATTTCCACTACTCAACAAGAATAGATAAAACACAAACACATTCCCTAAAAGGAATATTATACATACTGAAGTACCATGTAATGCCAGATTATGTGATTAAATGCAAGAAGAATAGACTTGAAACAGAAAATAATAAAATGAGGCGTAAATTATATGTTAAAAATGGGAGAACACATAATTAAACACGAAAACATTGGAAAAAGTTATACACATGATAAATTCAAACAGAGTTATGAAGCCAATGATACAAAAATAATAAATTTAAACTGAACAATAATAGAAGAAATAACACAGATACTTTCTGGAGAAAAGAAAGAAAGAATAGAATAATGTACCTATAGTTAAGTATATAAATATGATAAAAATATAGAAAAAATAATTAAAGTTACTTACTTACATATGAAACTGCTGTTAATAAGTAAAAGAATAATCAAAGTTAGAGTAGCTGGAAGACAAGAACGATCAGTGAATGCAGGGAACAACATAAAATACAAAATAGATGAACACCAAATATATAATATGTGTAAGAAAAATAAATTGAATACAGTATTCAGAATTTGCAACAAAATTCATTAAAAAACAGCAATAGAATAACCTTCCTGATCAATAGCTTCCTTCACACGTTGGTGCATATTACAAATTATTTGTTCAGGTATTCAGTATTAATATTATTCTATTTTTCCTTTAGTCGCTGTTTCAACACATTTTTTGACATTATTGCAGTTTTTCTAATTCGCCTTTCTAGTTCTTTCCATAGGTTTCGAATCAGGTTCAGATCTAGTGACTGGGGTGGAGGGTGTAATAATTTTGGACAGTTATACAACAAATATTCCAATATACGGACCTTGTGTTTAAGATCGTTATCTTAATAGTACTTAAAAGTATGAACAATGTCTATTTTCATTGCACTTTTGAGTAAGTTTTTTTTAATGTTTACATATATTTCTTGGTCCATAATGCTATCAACAAAATCTAATTCGCCCGTTCCAAACATTGAAATACACCCCCACGCAAGTGTCACGTAAAATAAAAAAAAGAAAATCGAAGATGAAAAGAAAAATAAAATAAAAAAAAAATAAAAGGAGAATTTATTTTTTTAACATTTGGTTTACACTAATTACGATTTGCTTCTGAACTCTAGCTGTGACTTTCCAAGACTGAAGTTCTTACAATTTGACTTTCGATCGCATCTGTATCTTTTTCTTTTGTCACCCCTCAATATCTCCACTATCCACGCGTTTGTTAGGCGTCCGCAACCGTTGCCACGCACGCCTTCTCGAACGTTCGGCGGAAGGACCGTTGGAATATTAATTAGGCCCTTCGGCGATATACATTGCCGCCGAGTGTCGCTACATCTTTATCCCCGTTATCAGTCCATCGGATTTAAAAGTGTGCCGATCGTGACACAAGCACGTTTCCACTACCATGTTTTACAGTGGGTTTCGTATTTTTAAATTAAAATTCTTTATTCTTCTTTCGCCATACTATTCTTTGCGCATCTGAACTAAAAATGTTAAATGTACTTTCATCACTAAAACTTACGTCATGTTTTCTTCTTTTAAAACAAATTCTGGTGCATAATTTATTTTTTTCTTTCTATTCGCTTCGTTTACAAACGGCTGTCTCCGAGAAACTCTTCCACTGTAATCGCCTTTTTTTCAATGTTCTGAGCATGGTTTGAGAGTACACCTTCTTTTTAGTCTTTATCAAAAGTCCTTCAGCTAGTTTTGGAACACTTAATGGAGGATTTACTTTTACTTTTGTTATTATTTTATTTTAGTCACGGATAGCCAACTTCTTTGGTTATCCTTTTTGTGGTAAAGTTTCTATACGATCTTCTTGTTTAAACCTTCTAATTATATCTCTTACCGTGCTCTTACTTAAATTGAGCATAGCAGCAATTTGTCTATACAATTTTCCATTAGCATTATGAAAAATTACAAATGGACGTATATATTGAATAGATTGTGTAGATATGTATATAATAGATATAAATATGTATGTAATATCGCAAATATGTGAATTTCGCTAATATCGAAACGCATCTGATGCTACGTTTGGTATATTTTTTTTTTTTTTTTTATTATATTGTTTATTTTTAATTTTACAATTTGTCCAGTGGGACATTAGGTAAAATGTTATAACATATGATTGAATAGCATGTGGATGGTTACCCCCAGCGGGGTGCCATCTTCGCGTTTTTTAGTTTATATCCTTTATGAGATCAGCTGGGTGTTTCCTTTTTAGTCTTCTTTCTATTCT
>NW_025219987.1:1317305-1320223 GCF_014825855.1 Bombus pyrosoma
AGTGACAATATGGTGGAAAGGAAAATAGCATATAAGGACAAGACATTCAGGATAATAGTGGTCTATAATCAAGACACAAAAGGAACATGGAAAGAGATAGAGGAAAGAGTAGACGGAAGAGAAGAGGAAGTGATGATCGTCGGCGGAGACTGGAACGCGAGAACGGGAGAAGAGGGAGGGCAGGTAAACGAGGACATAGAGAAAGAAAAAGACAGACGATCAAAAGACAAGAAAATAAATGCGGAAGGAAGAACACTGCTTAGGTACGAGAGAGGCTGGACGATAATAAATGGCAGGGATGAAGAAGGAGAGGAGTGGGCCTATATTGGGGAGAGAGGAAACTCGGTAATAGATTATGTGATCGGAAAGCAGGAGGCGACAGAAGAAATATTTGACGTGAAAGTCGGAAAAAGAACAGAGTCGGACCATATGCCACTAGAAGTAGAAATAGGGGGGCCAGAACTACAAAACCCGAAGAAAGGGAAGAAGAAGAGAAAGAGAGAAGGGAGTGGACAAGGAAAGCATGGAAAAATACCTGGAGGAATGCAAAGATTGGACCTACGAGGGGAGAACAGTAGAGGAGTTGTGGACAGAAATCAAAAACAAGGTAAACAAAGCGATACCAAAGAAGAGAGTAAAGATAAGAAAATGGGGCATGGGAGAGAAAGTGTGGTATGACAAGGAGTGGAAAGAGAGGAAAAGAGAGGTGAGAAGGAAGATGGCAAAGTTCAGAAAAGGAAAATGCAGAGCAGAGAAGAACTAATGGAGGAGAAGAAGGCATTCAAACTGTGGTGGAAAGAAAGAAAGGAAAGACACGAAGAAGAGGAAATGGAGAAGGTCAGGAAGATTAGAACAGAGCAAGAGGTATGGAAGTACATAAACAAGTACAGAAGAAGAGAGGGCATAGATGAAGAAATAAGCGAAGAAGAGTGGAAGAATCACTTTATGGAGATTCTAGAAGGAAAAGAGCACAAAGAGGATAGGAAAACAGGGGAGTAGGGAGAGGAGGAGGAAATAAGAAAGGAGAGGGAAGATAATATAGAGAAGGAAGAGGTGATATACCAAATAAGAAAACTGAAAGAGAAGAAGGCAACGGGGGAGGACGGGCTAAAAAATGAGGTATGGAAGTATGCACCGATGGAAGTGGGGGAGGCGTTATGGGAGTTACTAAGGAAAATCTGGAATGGAGAAGGGATACCGGAAGATTGAATAAAAGGGGTAATATGTCCGATATACAAGAAGGGCGACAAGAGAGTAGCGAAGAGCTACAGACGAGTGACGTTAATGGACACAGCATATAAGATCTATGCAGGGATACTGGACGAACGGCTAAAGGCAGAGATTGAAACCAAACTGGAAAAGAGCCAATATGGATTCAGAACCGACACCCGACGCAGTGTTCGTGATAAGTCACATCATTGACAAACAGTTGAGTAGAGAAAGAGGGAAGCTGTTTGCCTGTTTTGCAGACTTAAGAGCGGCGTGTTCGACAGACTAAACAGAAAGAAACAGGAGGAGAAAATGAAAAAGATGGGGGTTAGCGAAAACCTGAAAAGAAGAATCAAAGAACCATACACAGAAACGAAGAATGTGGTGAGAGTCAAGAACCGCGTAACACAGAAGCCTTTTGGACAGTGAGGGGAGTCAGACAAGGGTGCCCGCTGAGCCCGACATTATTTAACATCTACGTGGCAGGGCTGGAAGATGAACTAAGGAAAGGGCAAGCCGGGGGCATAGCGATAGGAGGAAGAAAGGTATGGTCACTGACGTACGCAGATGATATTGTGTTGATGGCGGATACGGAAGAGGAGCTAAAGGAGATGCTAAGGAAATTCAAGAAATTTCTGAAAGAAGCAGAATTCGAGCTAAGCACAGAAAAGACAAGAATAGTAGTATTTGAAAAAAGAAGGAACAAAATGAGACAAAGAACATGGAATTGGGGAGAGCAAGAACTAGAAGAAGTGGAGGAGATAAGATACCTAGGGTACATACTACAGAAAAACGGCAGCGATGAGAAGCACATACAAGGCAGGAAAAGCAAAGCGATGATAGCAATGAAGAAAACATGGAGCGTGAGAGAAAGAATATTCAAACAGGACTACGAGAGGAGAATGAAGATGTTTGAAGCATTAATGAAGAAAACATGGAGCGTGGGAGAAGGAATATTCAAACAGGACTACGAGAGGAGAATGAAGATGTTTGAAGCATTAGTAAAGAGCGTGGCGCTGTTTGGAGCAGAGATATGGGGTTGGAACATGGAAGAATCGCTGGATAGGATAAAAAGAGGGTACGTAAAATGGATCTTAGGTTTAGACAGGACAACACCAAACTACATACTGACAGAAGAGTGCAAGATAGAGGAAATCAAGGTAAAAGCATTAAAAAGAGCAGCAAGGTATGAGGAAAGAACTCTAGAATCGAAAAAGGAGCTGGTAAAAGAGTGCATAAAGGAAAGAGAGAGAAACTGGGGAAATGGCCAGGAAGGGAAAAGAGCAAGAAAGAGGAAGAAGGAACTAGAAGAGGTGAGAAACGGTGGGACACAGAGGCAAGCAGGGGGGCGAGAAAGTTGGACAGGAAACCAAATTGCAGAAGAAAGAAGAAAGAGAGAAACAGAAGAGAGGAGGAAAAGGATAAGGGAATCCAAATACAACAGATACTACAGGGACATAACCAAAGATGAGATGCCAAAGTACTTGGAAGGGAGGATGAAGTGGAAGGGCAGGAAAATTATAGCCAGATTCAGATGTGGAAACGAGACCAAAGCGAAAGAACATTGGAAAGAGGAGGGAGAAAAAAGGTGCAGAGTATGTGAAAGGGAAGAAGAGGACCTGAGACATGTAATAGAAGAATGTGAAATAACAGGAAGAGCAAAGGACATGGAAAAAATATTGAATGAGACTGAGGAAGGACTAATGGAC
>NW_025219987.1:1320723-1322399 GCF_014825855.1 Bombus pyrosoma
ACGGCCTAGCTATTTGTAAGACCAAGATAATTAACGCCTGTGGTAAAGCCGCGGAGAACGATATCAATATTAACGAGGTAAACACGGACGTAGTTGGTAACGATAAGAGTCGGCTGACCGTCATCCTCGAAAAATTCAAAAACTCGTTTATTACGGGCTTCCCACGTGCGCGCGTAAGTACCGGCCAGCTAGAAATACGGTTAATTGACCCCAACGTTACCGTCCAAAGAAGCCCTTATAGACTTAGCGAGGAAGAACGGAGAATAGTGCGAGAAAGAATCGGCGAACTAATTAGAGCAAAGATCATAAAGTCTAGCAGTTCACCGTTTGCGAGTCCGATGCTGCTAGTAAAGAAAAAGGACGGCTCAGACAGATTATGTGTAGATTTTCGGGAGCTAAACAAAAATACGGTCGCGGATCGGTACCCCCTACCCCTTATCGCGGATCAAATCGCGAGGTTACAGAAGGCGAGATACTTTACCAGCCTGGACATGGCTAGCGGTTTTCACCAGATTCCCATCCATCCAAATTCGACGGAATATACCGCGTTCGTTACACCTGACGGACAATACGAGTACCTAACGATGCCGTTCGGATTGAAAAACGCACCGTCCGTTTTTCAGAGGGCTATTCTCAATGCCTTAGGTGACCTCGCGTATTCGTACGTTATCGTTTACTTGGACGACGTCCTGATCGTTGCCGACTCGGTAGATCAAGCCCTAGAGAGACTGAACACCGTGTTAGATACCCTCATAAGAGCCGGATTCTCCTTTAACTTTGCTAAATGTACCTTTCTGAAAACTTCGGTACTCTATTTGGGGTACGCGATTCATAACGGAGAAGTCCGGCCCAACCCGGGTAAAATACACGCCTTGAACTCCTTACCTGCGCCAACCACCGTCACACAGCTGCGGCAATTCATAGGTTTAGCCTCCTACTTCCGAAAATTCGTCCCTAAATTCTCACAGGTAATGAAACCTCTGTATGCACTCACGTCCGGCAACAAAAACATAACCTGGTCGGATAGACATGAAAAGATCAGGCAAAAGGTAATTTCTATTCTGACTGACGAGCCGGTGCTAATGATATTCGACCCCAATTACCCGATAGAATTACACACGGACGCCAGTTCGGAAGGTTATGGGGCTATTTTAATGCATAGGGTCGAAGGCAAAAATAGAGTAATAGAATACTATAGTAAAAGAACTAGCCCTGCGGAATCTAGGTATCACTCCTATGAACTAGAAACGCTAGCAGTCGTAAACGCCGTCAAACATTTCCGTCATTATCTGCACGGACGAGAATTTCTTGTCGTTACCGATTGCAATTCCTTGAAGGCATCCAGTAATAAGGTACATTTGAATGATAGGGTTCACAGATGGTGGGCCTACTTGCAAACTTTTACCTTCGACATTATGTACCGAGAGGGAAAACGAATGGCCCACGTAGATTTCTTCTCACGGAACCCCGTAGACTGGGACCACCGCACGGTCACCAAAATCGAAGAGAAGCAAATTAACCTAACCGAAATCTCCGAAGACTGGCTGTTGGCGGAACAACGCCGCGACCCCCAAATCTCAGAAATCGCCAATAAATTGTCAAACAATGAGCTCGCGGAAGACCTCGCGAACACGTACGAGTTACGATCCGGTACCCTTTGCCGTAAAATACAACGA
>NW_025219988.1:0-2033 GCF_014825855.1 Bombus pyrosoma
TTATAACGTATAACGTTATATAGTATTACGATATAACGGATAACGTTATATGGTAATACCTTATAACGTATAAGGATATGTAGTATTACGATATAACGTATAACGATATGTGGTATTACGATATAACGTATAACGTTATATGGTAATACGTTATAACGTATAAAGATATGTAGTATTACGATATAACGTTTAACGTTATATAGCATTACGTTATAGCGTATAACGTTATGCAGTACTACGTTATAACGTATAACGTTATATAGTATTACGTTATAACGTATAACGTTATGTAGCGTTACGACATAACGAAAACGATATGTACTGTTACGATATATCGTATAACGATATCTAGTATTACGATATAACGTATAATATAATGTAGCATTACGATATAACGTATAACGTTATATAGTACTACGTTATAACGTATAACGTTATACAGTATCACGAAATAGCGGATAACGTCATATGGTAATACCTTATAACGTATAAGGATGTGTAGTATTACGATATAACGTATAACGATATGTGGTATTACGATATAACGGATAACGTTATATGGTAATACGTAATAACGTATAACGATATGTAGCATGACGATATAACGTATAACGTTATATAGTATTACGTTATAATGTATAACGTTTTGTAGTACTACGTTCCAACGTATAACGTTACGTAGCGTTACGTTATAACGTATAACGTTATGTAGCGTTACGAAACAATGTATAACGATATGTAGTATTACGATATGACGTATAACGTTATATGGTATTACGATATTACGCATAACGATATGTAGTGCTACGATATAGCGTATAAGGATATATAGTATTACGTTATAACGTATAACGTTATGTAGTGTTACGTTATAACGTATAACGTTATATAGTATTACGGTATAACGGATAACGTTATATGGTAATACGTTATAACGTATAACGATATGTAGCATGACGATATAACGTATAACGTTATATAGTATTACGTTATAATGTATAACGTTATGTAGTGATACGTTATAACGTATAACGTTATATAGTATTTCGATAAAACGGATAACGTTATATGGTAATACGTTATAACGTATAACGATATGTAGTATTACGATATAACTTACAACGTTATGTAATATTACGACATAACGTATAACGTTATGTAGTATTACGATATAACGTATATCGTTATATAATATTACCATATATCGTATAAAGCTATGTACTATTACGTTATAGCGTATAACGTTACGTAGTACTACGTTATAACGTATAACGTTAAGTAGTTTTACGATATAGCATATGACGATATGTAATGATACGTTATAACGTTTAACGTTATATAGTGTTACGATATAACGGATAACGTTATATGGTAATACGTTGTAACGTATAACGATATGTAGAATTACGATATAACGTATAACGTTATGTTGTATTACATTATAACGTCTAACGCTATATAGTATTACGATATAACGTATAACGTTATATGGTAATACCTTATAACGTATAACGATATGTAGTATTACGATATAACGTATAACGGTATGTGGTATTACGATATAACGTACAACGTTATATGGTAATACGTTATAACGTATAACGATATGTAGTATTACGATATAACGTATAACGATATCTAGCATTACGATATAACGTATAACGATATGTAGTATTACAATATGACGTATAACGTTATATGGTATTACGATATTACGCATAACGATATGTAGTGTTACGATATAACGTTTAACGTTCTGTAGCATTACGTTATAGCGTATAACGTTATGCAGTACTACGTTATAACGTATAACGATATGTAGTATTACGATATGACTTATAACGTTATGTACTATTACGACATAACGTATAACGTTATGTAGTATTACGATATAACGGATAACGTTATATGGTAATACGTTATAACGTATAACGATATGTAGCATTACGATATAACGTATAACGTTATGTAGTTTTACGATACAGCATATATCGATATGTAATAATACGTTATAACGTATAACGTTATGTTGT
>NW_025219989.1:0-2032 GCF_014825855.1 Bombus pyrosoma
CATATTCGACATAACGTAATACGTTATAACGTAATGCTACATAACGTTCTACGTTACAACGTAATGATAAATAACGTTATACGCTATAACGTAATACTACATGACGTTATACGTTATATCGTAATACTGCATATCGTTATATGTTATAACGTAATGCTACATAACGTTATACGTTACATCCTAATACCATATAACGTTATACGTTATAACGTAATGCTACAAAACGTTATACGTTATAACATATATCTACATAGCGTTATACGTTATAGCGTAATGCTACATAACGTTATGCGTTATAATATATATCTACATAGCGTTATACGTTATAACGTAATGCTACATAACGTTATACGTTATATCGTAATACTGCATATCGCTATATGTTATAACGTAATGCTACATAACGTTATACGTTACATCCTAATACCATATAACGTTATACGTTATAAAGTATTGCTATATAACGTTATACGTTATAACGTAATGCTACATAACGTTATACGTTATAACGTAATGCTACATAACGTTATACGTTATAACATATATCTACATAGCGTTATACGATATAACGTAATGCTACATAACGTTATACGTTACATCCTAATACCATATAACGTTATACGTTATAACGTAATACTATATAACGTTATACGTTATAACGTAATGCTACATAACGTTATACGTTACAACGTAATACTATATAACGTTATACGTTATAACGTAATGCTACATAACGTTATACGTTATAACGTAATGCTACATAACGTTATACGTTATAACGCAATGCTACATAACGTTATACGTTATAACGTAATGCTACATAACGTTATACGTTATAACGCAATGCTACATAACGTTATACGTTATAACATATATCTACATAGCGTTATACGTTATAATGTAATGCTACATAACGTTATACGTTACATCCTAATACCATATAACGTTATACGTTATAACGTAATACTATATCACGTTATACGTTATAACGTGATGCTACGTAACGTTATACGTTATAACGTAATGCTACATAACGTTATACGTTATAACGTAATACTACGTAACGTTATACGTTATAACGTAATGCTACACAACGTTAGACGTTACATCCTAATACCATATAACGTTATACGTTATAACGTAATACTATATAACGTTATACGTTACATCGCAACATTGCAAAACGTTATACGTTATAACGTAATAGTACATAACGTTATACGTTATAACGTAATGCTACATAACGTTATACGTTATAACGTAATACTATATAACGTTATACGCTATAACGTAATGCTACATAACGTTATACTTTATATCGTAATACTACATATCGCTATATGTTATAACGTATTGCTACATAACGTTATACGTTACATCCTAATACCATATAACGTTATACGTCATAACGTAATACTATATCACGTTATACGTTATAACGTGATGCTACATAACGTTATACGTTATAACGTAATGCTACATAACGTTATACGTTATAACATATATCTACATAGCGTTATACGTTATTACGTAATGCTACATAACGTTATACGTTACATCCTAATACCATATAACGTTATACGTTATAACGTAATTCTATATAACGTTATACGTTGTAACATATGTCTACATACCGTTATACGTTATAACGTAATGCTACATAACGTTATACGCTATAACGTAATGCTACATAACGTTATACTTTATATCGTAATACTACATATCGCTATATGTTATAACGTATTGCTACATAACGTTATACGTTACATCCTAATACCATATAACGTTATACGTCATAACGTAATACTATATCACGTTATACGTTATAACGTGATGCTACATAACGTTATACGTTACATCCTAATACCATATAACGTTATACGTTATAACGTAATACTATATAACGTTATACGTTATAACATATGTCTACATAACGTTATACGTTATAACGTAATGCTACATAACGTTATACGCTATAACGTAATACTACATGACCTTATACGTTATATTGCAATATGACAAAACGTTATAC
>NW_025219990.1:0-2031 GCF_014825855.1 Bombus pyrosoma
GCTATATAACGTTATACGTTATAACGTAATAGTACATAGCGTTATACGTTGTAAGCTAATAGTATATAACGTTATACGTTATAATGTAATACCACATAACGTAATACGTTATATCGTAATACCACATAACGTTATACGTTATAACGTAATGCTATATAACGTTATGCGCTATAACGTAATACTGCATAACGTTATACGTCATAAGCTAATAGTATATAGCGTTATACGTTATAATGTAATACTACATAATGTAATACGTTATATCGTAATACCACATAACGTTATACTTTATAACGTAATGGTATATAACATTATACGTTATAACGTGATACTATATAACGTTATACGTTATAAGCTAATAGTATATAACGATATAAGGTATAATGTAATACTACATAAGGAAATACGTTATATCGTTATATCACATAACGTTATACGTTATAAGGTAATGCTATATAACGTTATACGTTATAACGTAATACTATATAACAGTTACGTATGTTATACGTCATAAGCTAATAGTATATAACGTTATACGTTACAATGTCATACTACATAACGTAATACGTTATATCGTAATACCACATAACGTTATACGTTATAACGTAATGCTATAAAACGTTATGCGCTATAACGTAATAGTACATAACGTTATACGTTATAAGCTAATAGTATATAACGTTCTACGTTATAATGTAATACTACATAACGTAATAAGTTATATCGTAAAACCACATGCCGTTATACGTTATAACGTAATGCTATATAACGTTATACGTTATAACGTAATAGTACATAGCGTTATACGTTGTAAGCTAATAGTATATAACGTTATACGTTATAATGTAATACCACATAACGTAATACGTTATATCGTAATACCACATAACGTTATACGTTATAACGTAAGGCTATATAACGTTACGCGCTATAACGTAATAGTACATAACGTTATACGTTATAAGCTAATAGTATATAACGTTCTACGTTATAATGTAATACTACATAACGTAATACGTTATATCGTAATACCACATAACGTTATACGTCATAACGTAATGGTATATAACGTTATGCGTTATAACGTAATACAATATAATATTTATGTATGTTATACGTCATAAGCTAATAGTATATAACGTTATACGTTACAATGTCATACTACATAACGTAATACGTTATTTCGTAATACCACATACCGTTATACGTTATATCGTAATACCACATACCGTTATACGTTATATCGTAATACCACATACCGTTATACGTTATAACGTAATGCTATATAACGTTATAAGTTATAACGTAATACTATATAACGTTATACGTTATCTGCTAATAGTATATAACGTTATAAGATATTATGTAATACTACATAACTTATTACGTTATATCGTAGTACCACATACCGTTATACGTTATAATGTAATGCTATATAACGTTATGCGTTATAACGTAATACAATATAATATTTATGTATGTTATACGTCATAAGCTAATAGTATATAACGTTATACGTTACAATGTCATACTACATAACGTAATACGTTATTTCGTAATACCACATACCGTTATACGTTATATCGTAATACCACATAGCGTTATACGTTATATCGTAATACCACATACCGTTATACGTTATATCGTAATTCCACATAACGTTGTACGTTATAACGTAATGCTATATAACGTTATACGTTATAACGTAATACTACATAACGTTATGCGTTATAAACTAATAGTATATAACGTTATACGCTATAATGTAATACTACATAACGTAATACGTTATATCGTAATACCACATAACGTTATACGTCATAACGTAATGGTATATAACGTTATACGTTATAAGCTAATAGTATATAACGTTGTAAGATATAATGTAATACTACATAACGTAATATGTTATATCGTAATACCACATAACGTTATACGTTATAAGGTAATGCTATATAACGTTATACGTTATAACGTAATACTATATAATAGTTATGTATGTTATACGTAATAAGCTAATAGTATATAACT
>NW_025219991.1:0-2030 GCF_014825855.1 Bombus pyrosoma
TAGTAACACGTTATAACGTATAACGTTATGTACTATTATGTTATAACGTATAGCGATATGTATTATTACGTTAAAACGTATAACGTTATATACTATTACGTTATAACGTATAATGTTATGTAGTATTACGTGACATCGAATATCGTTATGTACTATTATGTTATAACGTGAAGCGTTATGTAGTATAACGTTAAAACGTATAACGTTATATACTATTACGTTATAACGTATAGCGATAGATAGTATTACGTTATATCGTATAACGTTATGTAGTATTACGTTGTAACGTATAACGTTATGTAGTATTACTTTATAACGTGTAACGTTATGTCATAATACGTTATAACGTGAAACGTTATGTAGTATTACGTTATAATGTACAACCTTATGTAATATTACGTTATAACGTATACCGTTATATAGTAATACTTTGTAACGTATATCGTTTTATGGTAGTACGTTATAACGTAGAACGTTCAGTAGTATTACGTTATAACGTATATCGTTATGTAGTATGACGTTGTAACGCATAACGTTATGTATTATTACGTTATAACGTATATCGTTTTATGGTAATACGTTGCAACGTATAACGTTATGTATTAATACGTTATAACGTATTACCATATAACGTTATACGTTATAACGTATAACCTTATGTAATCTTACGTTATAACGTATATCGTTAGATATTAATACTTTATAACGTATACCGTTTTATGGTAGTACGTTATAACGTATAACGTTCAGTAGTATTACGTTATAGCGTATATCGTTATATGAAAAATTCGTTATAACACGAAATGTTATGTAGTATTTCGTTATAACGAATAACATTATGTATTATTACGTTATAACGTATATCGTTTTATGGTAATACGTTGCAACGTATAGCGTTATGTATTAATACGTTATAACGTATAACGTTATATGGTAATACGTTATAACGTATAACCTTATGTAATATTACGTTATAACGTATATCGTTAGATATTAATACTTTATAACGTATATCGTTTTATGGTAGTACGTTATAACGTATAACGTTCAGTAGTATTACGTTATAACGTATATCGTTATGTAGTATAACGTTATAACGTATAACGATATGTCGTAATACGTTATAACATGAAATGTTCTGTAGTATTTCCTTATAACGAATAGCATTATGTATTATTAAGTTATAACGAATATCGTTATATGGTAATAGGTTATAACGTATAACGTTATGTATTAACACGTTATAACGTGAAACGTTATGTAGTATTACGTTATAACGTGAAACGTTATGTAGTATTACGTTATAACGTATAACGTTATGTATTATTACGTTCTAACGTATATCGTTATATGGTAATACGTTATAACGTATAACGTTATGTATTAATATGTTATAACGTATAACGTTATGTATTAGTACGAAATAACGTATATCGTTATATGGTAATATGTTATAACGTATATCGTTATATGGTAGTACGTTATAGCGCATATCGTTATATAGAATTACGTTATGACGGACAACGTTATGTAGTACTACGTTACATCGTACAACGTTATGTAGTATTACGTTGTAACGTATAACGTTATGTAGTATTACTTTATAACGTGAAACGTTATGAAGTATTACGTTATAACGTGAAACGTTATGTAGTATTACGTTATAACGTATAACGTTATGTATTATTACGTTCCAACGTATATCGTTATATGGTAATACGTTATACCGTATAACCTTATGCATTATTACGTTATAACGCATATCGTTATATGGTAATACGTTATAACATATATCGTTATACGGTAGTACGTTATAACGTATAACGTTCAGTAGTAACACGTTATAACGTATAACGTTATGTACTATTATGTTATAACGTATAGCGATATGTATTATTACGTTAAAACGTATAACGTTATATACTATTACGTTATAACGTATAATGTTATGTAGTATTACGTGACATCGAATATCGTTATGTACTATTATGTTATAACGTGAAGCGTTATGTAGTATAACGTTAAAACGT
>NW_025219992.1:0-2028 GCF_014825855.1 Bombus pyrosoma
ACATAACGTTAGACGTCACATCGGAATGCTACATAACGTTATACGTTACATCGTAATGCTACACAACGTTATACGTTATAACGTAATGGTGCATAACGTCATACGTTATACCGTAATACTACATAACGTTATACGTCATTACGTATTACCATATAACGTTATACGTTATATCGTAGTGCTGCATAACGTTATACGTTATATCGTAATGCTACATAACGATATACGTTATACCGTAATACTACATAACGTTATACGTCATAACGTATTACCATATAACGTTATACGTTATATCGTAGTGCTGCATAAAGTTATACGTTACATCGTAATGCAACATAACGTTATACGTTATAACGTATTTCCATATATCGTTATACGTTATAACGTAGCACTACACGGCGTTATACGTTATAACGTAATGCTACATAACGATATACGTTATACCGTAATACTACATAACGTTATACGTCATAACGTATTACCATATAACGTTATACGTTATATCGTAGTGCTGCATAACGTTATACGTTACATCGTAATGCTACATAACGTTATACGTTATAACGTATTTCCATATATCGTTATACGTTATAACGTAACACTACACGGCGTTATACGTTATAACGTAATGCTACATAACGTTATACGTTATACCGTAATACTACATAACGTTATACGTCATAACGTATTACCATATAACGTTATACGTTATATCGTAGTGCTGCATAACGTTATACGTTATATCGTAATGCTACATAACGATATACGTTATACCGTAATACTACATAACGTTATACGTCATAACGTATTACCATATAACGTTATACGTTATATCGTATTGCTGCATAAAGTTATACGTTACATCGTAATGCTACATAACGTTATACGTTATAACGTATTACCATATATCGTTATACGTTATAACGTAACACTACACGGCGTTATACGTTATAACGTAATGCTACAAAACGTTACACGTTATACCTTAATACTACATAACGATATATGTCATAACGTATTACCATATAACGTTATACGTTATACGTTATACCGTAACGCTACATAACGTTATACGTTATACCGTAATACTACATAACGTTATACGTTATACCGTAATGCTAGATAACCTTATACGCTACATCGTAATACTACATAATATTATACGCTATAACGTATTACCATATATCGTCATACGTTATAACGTAACACTACACAACGTTATACGTTATAACGTAATGGTACATAACGTTATACGTTATACCGTAAAAGCACATGACGTTGTACGTCATAACGCATTACCATATAACGTTATAAGTTGTAACGTAATGCTATATAACGTTATACGTTATATCGTAATGCTACATAACGTTATACGTTATACCGTAATACCACATAGCGTTATACGTCATTACGTATTACCATATTACGTGATACATTATAACGTAATGCTATATAACGTTATACGTTATATCGTAATGCTACCTAACGTTATACGCTACATCGTAATACTACACAACGTTATACGTTATAACGTAATGGTACATAACGTTATACGTTATACCGTAATACCACATAACGTTATACGTCATTACGTATTACCATATAACGTTATGCGTTATAACGTAATGCTATATAACGGTATACGTGATATCGTAATGCTACATAACGTTACACGTTATACCTTAATACTACATAACGATATATATCATAACGTATTACCATATTACGTTATTCATTATAACGTAATGCTACATAACGTTATACGTCATTACGTATTACCATATAACGTTATACGTGATAATGTAATGCTATATAACGTTACACGTTATACCGTAATACTACATAACGTTATACGTCATTACTTATTACCATATAACGTTATACGTTATAACGTAATGCTATATAACGGTATACGTTATATCGTAATGCTAGATAACGTTACACGTTATACCTTAATACTACATAACGATATATGTCATAACGTATTACCATATAACGTTATACGTTATATCGTAGTGCTGCATAACGTTA
>NW_025219993.1:0-2026 GCF_014825855.1 Bombus pyrosoma
TAACGTTATACGTTTTATCGTAATGCCACATAACGTTATACGTTATAACGTAATGCAACATAATGTTATACGTTATAACGTAATGCTACATACCGTTATAAGTTATACCGTAATGCTATATAACGTTATACGATATAATGTAATACTATAAAACGTTAAAAGTTATAACGTAATGCTACATAACGTTATACGTTTTATCATAATGCTACATAACGTTATTAGTTATAACGTAATGCTACAAATCGTTATACGTTATAACGTAATTCTACATAACATTATACGTTATACCGTAATACTATATAACGTTATACGATATAATGTAAGACTATATAACGTTATGCGTTATAACGTAATGCTACATAACGTTATACGTTATAATGTAATACTATATAACGTTAAACGTTATAAATTAATGCTACATAACGTTATACGTTTTATCGTAATGCTACATAACGTTATACGTTTTATCGTAATGCCACATAATGTTATACGTTATAACGTAATGCTACATAACGTAATACGTTATACCGTAATTCTATATAACGTTATGCGATATAATGTAATACTGTATAATGTTATACCTTATACCGTAATGCTACATAACGTTATACGTTATATCGAAATACTACGTATCGTTATATGTTATAACGTAATGCTACATACCGTTATATGTTATAACTTAACACTATAAAACGTTAAACGTTATAACGTAATGCTACATAACGTTATACGTTTTATCATAATGCTATATTACGTTATACGTTATACCGTAATACTATATAACGTTATGCGTTATAACGTAATCCTACATAATGTTATACGATATAACGTAATACTACATAACGTTATACGTTATAGCGCAATGCTACATAACGTTATACGACATGAGGTAATAGTATATAACGTTATACGATATTAGGTAATGCTACATAACGTTATACTTTATAACGTAATGCTACACAACGTTATATGTTATAACGTAATACTATACAACGTTATTCGAGTTAACGTAATACCATATAACGTTATACGTTATACCGTAATACTATATAACGTTAAACGATATAACGTAATACTATGTAACGTTATACGATATAATGTAATACTATATAACGTTATACGTTATACCGCAATACTACATAACCTTATACGATATAACGTAATACTATATAACGTTATACGTTATACCGTAATACTATATAACGTTATGCGTTATAACGTAATCCTACATAATGTTATACGATATAACGTAATACTACATAACGTTATACGTTATAGCGCAATGCTACATAACGTTATACGATATTAGGTAATGCTACATAACGTTATACGTTTTACCGTAATGCTACATAACGTTATACGTTATAACTTAATGCTACATAACGTTATACGTTATACCGTAATACTATATAACGTTGTGCGTTATAACGTAATACTTCGTACCGTTATACGTTATATCGTAATACTATATATCGTTATACGACATAACGTAATACTATATTACGTTAAACGTTAAAACGTAATGCTACATAACGTTATACGTTATACCGCAATACTACATAACCTTATACGATATAACGTAATACTATATAACGTTATGCGTTATAACGCAATACTGCATAACTATATAACGTAATGCTACATAACGTTATACGATATAACGTAATACTACGTAACGTTATACGTTATAGCGCAATGCTACATAACGTTATACGACATGAGGTAATAGTATATAACGTTATACGATGTTAGGTAATGCTACATAACGTTATACTTTATAACGTAATGCTACATAACGTTATATGTTATAACGTAATACTATATAATGTTATTCGATATAACGAAATACTATATAACGTTATACGTTATATCGCAATGCTACATAACGTTATACGTTATACCGTAATACTATATAACGTTAAACGATATAACGTAATACTATATAACGTTATACGATATAATGTAACACTATATAACGTTATACGTTATAACGTAATGCTATATAGCGTTATGCGTTTTAACGTAA
>NW_025219994.1:0-2026 GCF_014825855.1 Bombus pyrosoma
ACGATATAACGTATACCGTTATATACTAATACGTTATAACGTTTAACGTTATGTAGCGTTACGATATAACGTATAACGTTATATAGTATTACGATATAGCGGATAACGTTATGTAGTGTTACGTTATAACGTATAACGTTATGTAGTGTTACGATATAACGTATAACGATAAGTGGTATTACGATATAACGTATAATGTTATGTAGTGTTACGTTATAACGTATAACGATATGTAGTGATACGTTATAACGTATAACGTTATATAGTATTACGATATAATGGATAACGTTATATGGTAATACGTTATAACGTATAACGATATGTAGTATTACGATATAACGTATAACATTATTTAGTATTACGTTATAACGTATAATATAATGTAGTATTACGATATAACGTATAACGTTATATATTATTACGATATAACTAATAACGTTATGTAGTGTTACGATATAACGTATAACGTTATATAGTACTACGATATGACGGATAACCTTATATGGTAATACGTAACAACGTATAACGATATGTAGTATTACGATATAACGTATAACGATATCTATCATTACGATATAACGTATAACGTTATATGGTAATACGTTATAACGTATTACGATAAGAAGTATTACGATATAACGTATAACGTTATGTACCATTACGATATAACGTATAACGTTATGTAGTTTTACGATACAGCGTATAACGATATGTAATAATGCGTTATAACGTATAATGTAATGTAGTATTACGATATAACGTATAACGTTATATATTATTACGAAATAACTTATAACGTTATTTACTATTACGTCATAACGTATAACGTTATGTAGTATTACGATATAACGTATATCGTTATATAATATTACCATATATCGTATAAAGCTATGTACTATTACGTTATAGTGTATAACGTTATGTAGTACTACGTTATAACGTATAACGTTTAGTAGCGTTACGATATAACGAAAACGATATGTACTGCTACGATATAACGTATAACGATATCTAGCATTACGATATAACGTATAACATTATATAGTATTACGTTATAACGTATAATGTAATGTAGTATTACGATATAACGTATAACGTTATATAGTAATACGTTATAACGTATAACGTTATGTAGTGTTACGATATAACGTATAACGTTATATGGTAATACGTTATAACGTATAACGTTATATAGTAATACGTTATAACGTATAACGTTATGTAGTGTTACGATATAACGTATAACGATATATAGTATTACGACATAACGTAGAATGTAATGTAGCATTACGATATAACGTATATCGTTATATAGTATTACGTTGTAACGTATAATGTAATGTAGTATTACGATATAACGTATATCGATATGTGGTATTACGATATAACGTATAACGTTATGTATTTTTACGATATAGCATATAACGATATGTAATAATACGTTATAACGTTTAACGTTATGTGGTATTACATTATAACGTGTAACGCTATATAGTATTACGATATAACGTATAACGATATGTAGCATTACGATATAACGTATAACGATATGTGGTATTACGATATAACGTATAACGTTATATGGTAATACGGTATAACGTATAACGATATGTAGCATTACGATATAACCGATAACGTTATCCAGCATGACGATATAACGAATAACGATAGGTAGCATTACGATATAACGTATAACGTTATGTAGTACTACGTTCCAACGTATAACGTTATGTAGTGTTACGTTATAACGTATAACGTTATGTAGCATTACGATATAACGTATAACGATATATAGCATTACGATATGACGTATAACGTTATATAGTGTTACGTGATACCGTATAACGTTATTTAGTGTTACGATAAAAGGTTTAACGTAATGTAGCATTACGTTATAGCGTATAACGTTATGTAGTACTACGTTATAACGTATAACGTTATGTAGCATTACGATATAATGTATAACGATATGTAGCATTACGATATGACGTATAACGTTGTGTAGTACTACGTGATAACGTATAAC
>NW_025219995.1:0-3919 GCF_014825855.1 Bombus pyrosoma
ACGTTATGCGGTATTACGATATAGCATATAACGTTAGGTGGTGTAGCGATATGACGTATAACGTTATATAGTATTACGTTATAATGTATAACGTTATGTGGTATCACGACCTAACGTATAACGTTTCGTGGTATTATGATATGACGTATAACGTAATGTAGTATTGGGATATAATGTATAACATCATATAGCAATACGATATAACGTATAACGTTCTGTGGTGTTACGATATGACGTATAACGTTATATAGCATTACGATATATCGTATAACGTTATGTGATACAGCGATATAACGTATAACGTTATGTGGTGTTACGATATGACGTATAACGTTATATAGTATTACGTTATAACGTATAACGTAATGTGGTGTTACGATGTGACGTATAACGTTTTGTGGTATTACGATATGGCGTATAAAGTAATGTAGTATTAGGATATAACGTATAACGACATATAGCAAAACGATATGACGTATAACGTTACATAGTATTACGTTATAACGTATAACGTTATGTGGTGTTACGATATGACGTATAACGTTACATAGTATTACGTTGTAACGTATAACGTTATGTGGTGTAACGATATGACGTATAACGTTATATAGTATTACCTTATAACGTATAACGTTATATGGTATTACGATATGACGTATAACGCAATGTAGTATTGGGATATAATGTATAACGTAATGTAGTATCAGGATATAACGTATAACGTAATGTAGTAACAGGACATAACGTATAACGTCATATAGCAATACGATATATCGAATAACGTTATGCGGTATTACGATATAACTTATAACGTTATGTGGTGTAACGATATGACGTATAACATTGTATAGTATTACGTTGTAATGTATAACGATATGTGGTGTTACGATATAACGTAGAACCTTATGAAGTATTACGCTATAACGTATAACGTTATGTGGTGTTACGATATGACGTATACCGTTATATAGTGTTATATTATAACGGATAACGTTATGTGGCATTACGATATGACGTATAACATAATGTAGTAATAGGATATAACGCATAACATCATATAGCAATACGATATAACGTATAACGTTATGTGGTACTACGATGTGACGTATAACGTAATGTAGTATTAGGATATAACGTATAACGTAATGTAGTATTAGGATATGACGTATAACGTTATATAGTATTACGATATAACGTATAACGTTATGTGGATCTGCGATATAACGTATAACGTTATGTGGTGTTACTATATGACGTATAATGTTACATAGCATTACGATATAACGTATAACGTTATGTGGTATCACGACCTAACGTATAACGTTTCGTGGTATTATGATATGATGTATAACGTAATGTAGTATTGGGATATAATGTATAACATCATATAGCAATACGATATAACGTATAACGTTATGTGGTGTTACGATATGACGTATAACGTTATATAGTATTACGATATATCGTATAACGTTATGTGGTACTGCGATATAACGTATAACGTTATGTGGTGTAACGATATGAAGTATAACGTTATATAATATTACGTTATAACGTATAACGTTATATGGTATCACGACCTAACGTATAACGTTTCGTGGTATTATGATATGATGTATAACGTAATGTAGTATTAGGATATAACGTATAGCGTCAAATAGCAATTCGATATAACGTGTAACGTTATGTGGTACTACGATATGACGTATAACGTAATGTAGTATTAGGATATAACGTATGATGCAATGTAGTACTAGGATATAACGTATATCGTCATATAGCAATACGATATAACGTATAACGTTCTGTGGTGTTGCGATATGACGTATAACGTTATATAGTATTACGTTATAACTTATAACGTTATATGGTATCACGATATGACGTATAACGTAATGTAGTATTGGGATATAATGTATAACGTCATATAGCAATACGATATAACGTATAACGTTATGTGGTACTACGATATGACGTATAACGTAATGTAGTATTAGGATATAACGTATAACGTTTTGTGGTATTACGATATGACGTATAACGTAATGTAGTATTGGAATATAATGTATAACATCATTTAGCAATACGATATAACGTATAACGTTATATGGTGTGACGATATGACGTATAACTTTATATAGTATTACGTTATAACGTATAACGTTATGTTGTACTACGATATGACGTATAACGTAATGTAGTATTAGGATATAACGTATAACGTTATGTGGTGTAACGATATGACGTATAACGTTATATAGTATTACGATATATCGTATAACGTTATGTGGTACTGCGATATAACGTATAACGTTATGTGGTGTAACGATATGAAGAATAACGTTATATAATATTACGTTATAACGTATAACGTTATGTGGTATCACGACCTAACGTATAACGTTTCGTGGTATTATGATATGATGTATAACGTAATGTAGTATTAGGATATAACGTATCACGTCAAATAGCAATTCGATATAACGTGTAACGCTATGTGGTACTACGATATGACGTATAACGTAATGTAGTATTAGGATATAACGTATAACGTAATGTAGTATTAGGATATGACGTATAACGTAATGTAGTACTAGGGTATAACGTATAACGTTATGTAGTGTTACGATATGACGTATAACGTTATATGGTATTACGATATGACGTATAACGTAATGTAGTATTGGGATATAATGTATAACATCATATAGCAATACGATATAGCGTATAACGTTATGTGGTGTTACGATATGACGTATAACGTTATATAGTATTACGTTATAACGTATGACGTTATGTGGTGTAACGATATGACGTATAACGTCATGTAGTATTACGATATAACGTATAACGTTATGTGGTACTGCGATATATCGTATAACGTTATGTGGTGTTACGATATGACGTATAACGTTATGTGGTGTAACGATATGACGTATAACGTTATATAGTATTACGTTATAACGTATAACGATATGTGGTATTACGACCTAACGTATAACGTTTCGTAGTATTATGAAACGATGTATAACGTATTGTAGTATTAGGATATAACGTGTAACGTTATGTGGTACAGCGATATAACGTATAACGTTATGTGGTGTTACGATATGACGTATAACGGTACATACTATTACGTTATAACGTATAACGATATGTGGTGTAACGATATGACGTATAACGTTATATAGTATTACGTTATAACGTATAACGTTATATGGTATTACGATATGACGTATAACGTTATATAGTATTACGTTATAACGTATGACGTTATGTGGAGTAACGATATGACGTATAACGTTATATAGTATTACGATATAACGTATAACGTTATGTGGAACTGCGATATAACGTATAACGTTATGTGGTGTTACGATATGACGTATAACGTTACATAGTATTACGATATAACGTATAACGTTATGTGGTGTAACGATATGACGTATAACGTTATATAGTATTACATTATAACGTATAACGTTATATGGTATTACGATATGACGTACAACGTTATACATTATTACGATATAACGTATAACGTTATGTGATACTACGATATGACGTATAACGTAATGTAGTATTAGGATATAACGTATAACGTAATGTAGTATTAGGATATGACGTATAACGTAATGTAGTACTAGGATATAACGTATAACGTTATATAGCAATACGATATAACGTATAACGTTCTGTAGTGTTACGATATGACGTATCACGTTATATGGTATTAGGATATGACGTATAACGTAATGTAGTATTGGGATATAATGTATAACATCATATAGCAATACGATATAACGTATAACGTTATGTGGTGTTACGATATGACGTATAACGTTATATAGTATTACGATATATCGTATAACGTTATGTGGTACTGCGATATAACGTATAACGTTATGTGGTGTAACGA
>NW_025219996.1:0-2025 GCF_014825855.1 Bombus pyrosoma
TGATATAACGTATAACGATATGTAGTGTTACGTTTTAACGTGTATCGTTATAAGGTATTACGATATAACGTATAACGATTCCTTGTTTTACGATATAACGTATAACGTTATGTAGCATTACGATATAACGTATAACGTTATGTAGTATTACGTTATAACGTATAACGTTATGTAGCATTACGATATAACGTATAACGTTATGTAGCATTACGATATAACGTATAACGATATGTAGTAATACGATATAACGTATAACGTTATGTAGGATTGCGATATAACGTATAACCTTTTAAGGAAATATGATATAACGTATAACGATATGTAGTATTACGATATAACGTATAACGCTATGTATTATTACGATATAACGTATAACGTTATATAGCATTACGATATAACGTATAACGATATGTAGTATTACGTTACAACGTATAACGTTATGTAGGATTACGATATAACGTATAACCTTATAAGTTAATATGATATAACGTATAACGATATGTACTGTTACGTTATAACGTGTAACGTTATAAGGTATTACGATATAACGTATAACGGTTTGTTGTTTCACGATATAACGTATAACGTTATGTAGCATTACGATATAACGTATAACGTTATGTAGTATTACGTTATAACGTAAAACGTAGTAGCATTACGATACAACGTATAACGTTATGTAGTATAACGTTGTACCGTATAACATTATATTTTATTACGATATAACGTAGAACGATATGTAGTATTACGACCTGACGTATAAGGATATGGTGTATTACGATATAACGTATAACGTTATGTAGCATTACGATATATCGTATAACGTTATGTAGCATTACGATATAACGTATAACGTTATGTAGCATTACGATATAGCGTATAGCGGTATGTAGTAATACGTTACAACGTATAACGTAATGTAGGATTACGATATAACGTATAACCTTATAAGGTAATATGATATAACGTATAACGATATGTAGTATTATGTTATAACGTATAACGTTGTATTTTATTACGATATAACGTAGAACGATATGTAGTATTACGATATAACGTATGACGATATGTAGTATTACGACCTGACGTATAAGGATATGGTGTATTACGATATAACGTATAACGTTATGTAGCATTACGATATATCGTGTAACGTTATGTAGCATTACGATATAACGTATAACGTTATGTAGCATTACGATATAGCGTATAGCGGTATGTAGTAATACGTTACAACGTATAACGTAATGTAGGATTACGATATAACGTATAACCTTATAAGGTAATATGATATAACGTATAACGATATGTAGTATTATGTTATAACGTATAACGTTATATGATATTACGATATAACGTATAACGTTATGTAGCACTACGATATAACGTATAACGTTATGCAGTATTACTTTATAACGTATAACGTTATATGCTATTACGATGTAACGTATAACGATATGTTGTATGACGATAAACCGTATAACGTTATGTAGCGCAACGATATAACGAATAACGTTATGTAGCAATACGATATAACGTATAACGTTATGTGGTATTACTTTATAACGTATAACGTTATATGGTATTACGATGTAACGTATAACGATGTGTTGTATTACGATATACCGTATAACGTTATGTAGCATAACGATGTAACGAATAACGTTATGTAGCAATACGATATAACGTATAACGTTATGTAGCATTACGATATAACGTATGACGATATGTAGTATTACGACCTGACGTATAAGGATATGTTGTGTTACTATATAACGTATAACGTTATGTACAATTACGATATAACGTATAACGTTATGTAGCATTACGATATAACGTATAACGTTATGTAGCATTACGATATAGCGAATAACGGTATGTAGTAATACGTTACAACGTATAACGTAATGAAGGGTTACGATATAACGTATAACCTTATAAGGTAATATGATATAACGTATAACGATATGTAGTATTACGATATAACGTATAACGTTATGTAGCATTACGATATAACGTATAACG
>NW_025219997.1:0-2023 GCF_014825855.1 Bombus pyrosoma
ACGATATAACGTATAACGATATGTAGCATTACGATGTAACGTATGACGATATGTAGTATTACGATATAACGTGTAACGTTATGTACTATTACGTCATAACGTATATAGTTATGTAGCATTATGATATTACGTATAACTTTATATAGCATTACGTTATAAAGCATAACGTTATATAGTATTACGTTATAACGTATAACGTAATGTAGCATTACGGTACAACGTATAACGTTATATAGTATTCCGTCATGACGTATAACGTTATATAGTGTTACGTTATAGAGTATAACGTTATGTAGCATTACGGTATAACGCATAACGTTATATAGCATTACGTTATAACGTAGAACGTTATGTAGCATTACGTTATAACGTATAACGTTATGTAGCATTACGATATAACGTATAACGTTATGTAGTATTACGTTATAACGTATAACGTTATGTAGCATTACGGTATAACATATAACGTTATGTAGCACTATCATATAACATATAACGTTCTATAACATTACGTTATAACGTATAACGTTATGTAGCATTACGATATAACGTAAAACGTTATGTAGCATTACGGTACAACGTATAAAGTTATATGGCATTGCGTTATGAAGTATAACGTTATATAGTGTTACGTTATAGCGTATAACGTTATGTAGTATTACGTTATAACGTATAACGTTTTGTAGTATTACCTTATAACGTATAACGTTATGTAGCATTATGATATAACGTATAACGTTATATAGCATTGCCTTATGACGTATAACGTTATGTTGCATTATGGTATAACGTATAACTTTATGTAGCATTATCATATAACGTATAACGTTATATAGCATTACGGTATAACGTATAACGTTATATAGTATTACGTTATAACGTATAACGTTATGTAGCATTACGGTATAACGTATAACGTTATGTAGCACTATGATATATCGTATAACGTTATATAGCATTACGGTATAAGGTATAACGTTATATAGTACTAACGTTATAACGTATAACGTTATGTAGCATTACGGTATAACGTATAACGTTATGTAGCATTATGATATAACGTATAACGTTATATAGCATTATGTTTTAACGTATAACGTTATGTAGCACTATGGTATATCGTATAACGTTATATAGCATTGCGTAATAACGTATAACGTTATATAGTATTAACGTTATAACGTATAACGTTATGTAGCATTACAGTATATCGTATAACGTTATGTAGCATTATGATATAACGTATAACGTTATATAGCATTATGTTTTGACGTATAACGTTATGTAGCACAATGATATAACGTATAACGTTATATAGTAACACGGTATAACGTATAACGTTATGTAGTATTACGTTATAATATAGAACGATATGTAGCATTACCATATGACGTATAACGTTATATAGCATTACGTTATAACGTATAACGTTATATAGTATTACGTTATAACGTATAACGTTATGTAGCATTATGATATAACGTATAACGTTATATAGCATTGCCTTATGACGTATAACGTTATGTTGCATTATGGTATAACGTATAACTTTATGTAGCATTATTATATAACGTATAACGTTATATAGCATTACGGTATAACGTATAACGTTATATAGTATTACGTTATAACGTATAACGTTATGTATCACCACGGCATAACGTATAACGTTATGCAGCATTACGGTATAACTTATAACGTTATGTAGTATTACGTTATAACCTATAACGTTATGTATTATTGCGTTGTAACGTATAACGTTATGTCGCATTATGATATGACGTATAACGTTACATAGCATTACGGTATAACGTATAACGTTATATAGCATTACGGTATAACGTATAACGTTATATAGTATTACGTTATAACGTATAACGTTATGTAGCATTACGGTACAACGTATAAAGTTATATGGCATTGCGTTATGAAGTATAACGTTATATAGTGTTACGTTATAGCGTATAACGTTATATAGTATTACGTTATAACGTATAACGTTTTGTAGTATTACGTTATAACG
>NW_025219998.1:0-2023 GCF_014825855.1 Bombus pyrosoma
GCTTAAATGTTATAAAGTAATAGTTTAAATGTTGGAAATTAATGGTTTTAATGTTATGAATTAATATTTTAAATGTTGCAAATGAATTGTTTACATGTATTAAAATAATACCTTAATTGCTATAAACTGATAATTTAATTCGCAACGGTTCTTCTTCGATCTTCACGTTATGGGAGTTCACACACGAATGAGCTCGCGCACGTGTTCCGTGTTATTTATATACCTGAGGGGATATATTTGAGAAGGTGAAAGAAGGTACATCAAACAATAACAGTTTGTTGATGTCATGAAACATTATAACGCTTTTTCATTCTAACGCAATGAAATTTAATAATTTTTAAATTTTTATTGTATTGACGCTTTCAACAGTTTATTATAATGACCGTTTATATAATTATAATAATTTTTACAAGCTGAAAGTAAATTCACACCTCTGTGATACTGGTGTTTGATTTAGAACTGTGGTAATTTATATAAAATATCAGATTATGATGAAAATAATTGTACAATATATCAAGTAATAGAAAATTATATATCAAATGGCGTAAATATTATAAATTAAGAACATAATTATTTTTAATTAATGAGAGCGCATTCCTATAAATTAAAAGTACAATTGCAAAAAATTAATACGATATAACGTATAACGTTATATGGTATTACGATATAACGTAAAACGTTATGTAGAATTACGATATAACGTATAACGTCATGTAGCATTACGTTATGGCGTATAACGTTATGAAGTAATACATTATAACGTATAACGTTATGTAATGTTACGTTAAAATGTATAACGATATATAGTATTACGATATAACATATAACGTTATGTAGTGTTACGTTAAAACGTATAACGATATATAGTATTACGATATAACGTATAACGTTATGTAGAATTGCGTTATAACGAATAACGTTGTATAGTAATACGATATTACGTATAACGTTATATGGTACTACGATATAACGTATAACGATATGTAGTGTTACGTTATAACGTATAACTTTATATGGTATTACGATATAACGTATAACGATATGTAGTATTACGATATAACGTATAACCTAATGTAGTATTACCTAACAACGCATAACGCTATATAGTATTACGATATAACGTATAATGTTATGTAGCATTACAATATAACGTATAACGTTATGTAGCATTACGTTATAGCGTATAACGTTATGTAGTATTGCGATATAACGTATAACGTTATGCAGTGTTACGTTATGGCGTACAACGCTATATAGTATTACAAAATAACGTATAACGTTATATGGTACTACGATATAACGTATAACGATATGTAGTATTACGTTATAACGTATAACGTTAAGTAGTGTTACGTTAAAACGTATAACGATATATAGTATTACGATGTAACGTATAACGTTATGTAGAATCACGTTATAACGTATAACTTTATATGGTATTACGATATAACGTATAACGATATGTAGTATTACGATATAACGTATAACATTATATGGTACTACGATATAACGCATAACGATATATAGTAATGCCATATAACGTATAACGTTATGTGGTACTACGATATAACGTATAACGATATGTAGTATTACGTTATAACGTATAACGTTATGTAGAATTCCGTCATAACGTATAACATTATATAGTAATACCATATAACGTATAACGTTATGCAGAATTACGTTATAACGTATAACGTTATATAGTAATACGATATAACGTATAACGTAATGTAGTATTACGTAACAACGTATAACGCTATATAGTATTACGACATAACGTATAACGTTATGTAGCATTACGATATAACGTATAACGTTATGTGGTACTACGATATAACGTATAACGATATGCAGTTTTACGTTATAACGTATAAAGTTATGCAGAATTAGCTTATAACGCATAACGTTATATAGTAATACGATATAACGTATAACGTTATATGGTACTACGATATAACGTATAACGATATGCAGTGTTACGTTAAAACGTATAACTTCATATGGTATTACGATATAACGT
>NW_025219999.1:0-2022 GCF_014825855.1 Bombus pyrosoma
CTACATAACGTTATACGCTTTATCCTAATACTACATAACGTTATACGTTATAAGGTATAACCATGTAACGTTTTACGTTATAACGTAATACTATATAACGTTATATGTGATATCGTAATACTACATTACGTTATACGTTAAAACGTATAACCATATAACGTTATACGTTATAACGTAATACTATATAACGTTATAAGTTGTATCGTAATACTACATTACGTTATACGTTAAAACGTAATACTATCTGACGTTATATGTTATAACGTAATACTGCATAACGTTGTATGTTATATCGTAATACTACATAACGTTATACGTTATAACGTAATTTCATATAACGTTATACGTTATAACGTATAACCATATAACGTTAAACGTTATTACGTAATACAATGTAACGTTACATGTGATATCGTAATACTACATTACGTTATACGTTAAAACGTATAACCATATAACGTTATACGTTATAACGTAATACTATATAACGTTATACGTTATATCGTAATACTACATTACGTTATACGTTAAAACGTAATACTATCTGACGTTATATGTTATAACGTAATACTGCATAACATTGTATGTTATATCGTAATACTACATAACGTCATACGTTATAACGTAATTTCATATAACGTTATACGTTATAACGTAATACTATATAACGTTAAACGTTATAACGTAATAGTATATAACGTTATACGTTATAACGTAATACCATGCAACGTTATACGTTATAAGGTAATAGCATATAACGTTGTACGTTATATAGTAATGCTACATAACGTTATACGTTATAACGCAATACTATATAACGTTATACGTTATATCGTAATTTCATATAACGTTATACGTTATAACGTAATACTATATCTCGTTAAACGTTATAACGTAATAGTATATAACGTTATACGTTATAACGTATAACCATATAGCGTTATACGTTATAACGTATAACCATATAACGTTATACGTTATAACGTGTAACCATATAACGTTATACGTTATAACGTATAACCATATAACGTTATACGTTATAACGTAATAGTATATAACGTTGTACGTTATAATGTAATACTATATAACGTTAAACGTTATATCGTAATACTACATAACGTGATACGTAGTAACGTAATGCTACATTACGTTATATGTTATATCGTAATACTACATAACGCTATACGTCATATCGTAAAACTACATAACGTTATACGTTATAACATAACACTACATAACGTTATACGTTATAACGTAATACTACATAACGTTATACGTTTTAACGTAATGCTACATAAAGTTATATGTTATATCGTAATACTACATAACGTTATACGCTATATCGTAATACCACAGAACTTTATACGTTATAACGTATTACCATATAACGTTATACCTTATAACGTATTACTACATAACGTTATACGTTAAAACGTAATACTATATAACGTTAAACGTTATAACGTAATAGTATATAACGTTATACGTTATAACGTAATACCATGTAACGTTATACGTTATAAGGTAATAGTATATAACGTTGTACGTTATATAGTATTGCTACATAACGTTATACGTTATAACGCAATACTATATAACGTTATACGTTATAACGTAATTTCATATAACGTTATACGTTATACCGTAATACTATATAACGTTAAACGTTATAACGTAATAGTATATAACGTTATACGTTATAACGTAATACCATGTAACGTTATACGTTATAACGTAATACTACATAACGTTATACGCTATATCGTAATACCACATAACGTTATACGTTAAAACGTAATACTATATAACGTTAAACGTTATATCGTAATAGTATATAACGTTATACGTTATATCGTAATACCACATAACGTTATACGTTAAAACGTATTACCATATAACGTTATACGTTATAACGTAATACAACATAACGTTATACGTTTTAACATAATGCTACATAACGTTATACGTTATAACGTAATACTACATAACGTTATACGCTATATCGTAATACCACATAACGTT
>NW_025220000.1:0-2021 GCF_014825855.1 Bombus pyrosoma
TAATAACGTATAACGATATATGGTATTACGTTATAACGTATAACGATATGTCGTATTACGATATAACGTATAACGTCATGTGGCACTACGTTACAACGTATGACGCTATATAGTATTACGATATAACGTATGACGTTATGTAGCATTACGACATAACGTATAACGTTATGTAGCATTACGTTATAACGTATAACGATATGTTGTATTACGATATAACGTATAACGTCATGTGGCACTACGTTACAACGTATGACGCTATATAGTATTACGATATAACGTCTGACGTTATGTAGCATTACGACATAACGTATAACGTTATGTAGCATTACGTTATAACGTATAACGATATATGGTATTACGATATAACGTATAACGTTATGTAGCATTACGTTATAGCGTTTAACGTTATGTAGTATCACGATATATCGTATAACGGTATGTAGTATTAAGATATAACGTAAAACGTTATGTACTATTACGTTATAGCGTATAACGATATGTAGTATTAGGAGATAACGTATAACGTTATGTAGTATTACGATATAACGTATAACGTTATGTAGCATTACGTAATAACGTATAACGATATATGGTATTACGATATAACGTATAACGATATGTTGTATAACGATATAACCTATAACGTTATGTAGCATTACGTTACAACGTATGACGCTATATAGTATTACGATATAACGTATAACGTTATGTAGCATTACGTTATAGCGTATAACGTTATGTAGTATTTCGATATATCGTATAACGATATGTAGTATTAAGATATAACGTAAAACGTTATGTACTTTTACGTTATAGCGTATAACGATATGTAGTATTAGGATATAACGTATAACGTTATGTAGTATTACGTTACAACGTATGACGCTATATAGTATTACGATATAACGTATAACGTTATGTAGCATTACGTTATAGCGTATAACGTTATGTAACATTGCGATACAACGTGTAACGATATGTAGCATTACGGCATAACGAATAACGTTATGTAGCATTACGATATAACGTATAGATTTATGTAGCATTACGTTGTGACGTATAACGTTATGTTGTATTACGATATAACGTATAACGTTATGTAGCATTACGTTATAACGTATAACGATATATGGTACTACGATATAACGTATAACGTTATTTAGTATTACGATATAACGTATAACGTTATGTTGTATTACGATATAACGTATAACGTTATGTAGCATTACGTTATAACGTATAACGATATGTTGTATTACGATATAACGTATAACATTATGTAGCACTACGATAAAACGTATAACGTTATGTAGCATTACGTTATAGCGTATAACGTTATGTAGTACTACGATATATCGTATAATGATATGTAGTAATAAGATATAATGTAAAACGTTATGTACTATTACGTTATAACGATTAACGTTATGTAGTATTACGATATAACGAATAACGTTATGTAGCATTACGATATAACGTATAGCGTTATGTAGCTTTACGTTGTGACGTATAACGATATATGGTATTACGATATAACCTATAACGTCATGTAGCACTACGATATAACGTATAACGATATGTAGCATTACGTTATAGCGTATAACGTTATGTAGTATTACGATATATCGTATAATGATATGTAGTATTAAGATATAATGTAAAACGTTATGTACTATTACATTATAACGATTAACGTTATGTAGTATTACTATATAACGTATAACGTTATGTAGCATTACGTAATAACGTATAACGATATATGGTATTACGATATAACGTATAACGATATGTTGTACTACGATATAATCTATAACGTTATGTGGTATTACGTTACAACGTATGACGCTATATAGTATTACGATATAACGTATAACGTTATGTAGCATTACGATATAACGTATAACGTTATGTAGCATTACGTTATAGCGTATAACGTTATGTAATATTGCGATACAACGTGTAACGATATGTAGCATTACGGTATAACGAATAACGTTATGTAGTATTACGTTACAACGTAT
>NW_025220001.1:0-2021 GCF_014825855.1 Bombus pyrosoma
CGTTATAGCGTATAACGTTATGTAGTACTACGTTACAACGTATAACGTTATATAGTATTACGATATAACGTATATCGATATGTAGTGTTACGTTATAACGTATAACGATATATGGTAATGCGATATAACGTATAACGATATGTTGTATTACGATATAAGGTATAACGTTATGTAGTGTTACGTTATAACGTATAACGATATGTAGTGTTACGTTATAACGAATAACGTTATGTAGTATTGCGTTATAGCGTATAACGTTATGTAGCATTACGATATAACGTATAACGTTATGTAGTACTACGTTACAACGTATAACGTTATGTAGCATTACGATATAACGTATAACGTTATGTAGTACTACGTTACAACGTATAACGTTATAGTGTATTACGATATAACGTATAACGTTATGTAGCATTACGATAAAACGTATAACGTTATGTAGTATTTCGTTATAGCGTATAACGTTATATAGTATTACGATATGACGTATAACGTTATATGGTATTACGATATAACGTATAACGTTATATGGTAATACGATATAACGTATAACGCAATGTAGTATTAGGATACAACGTACAACGTTATGTGGTGTTACCATATAACGTATAACGGTATGTAGTACTACGTTACAACGTATAACGTTATATAGTATAACGATATAACGTATATCGATATGTAGTGTTACGTTATAACGTCTAACGAAATATGGTAATGCGATATAACGTATAACGATATGTTGTATTACGATATAAGGTATAACGTTATGTAGTGTTACGTTATAACGTATAACGATATGTAGTGTTACGTTATAAGGAATAACGTTATATAGTATTACGTTATAGCGTATAACGTTATATAGTATTACGATATGACTTATAACGTTATATGGTAATACGATATAACGTATAACGATATGTAGTATTACGATATAACGAATAACGATATGTTGTATTATGATATAACGTATATGGATATGTTGTATTACGATATAACGCATAACGTTATATGGTATTACGATATAACGTATAACGTTATGTAGTGTGACGTTATGACGCATAGCGATATATGGTACTACGATATAACGGATAACGATATGTTGTATTGCGATATAAGGTATAATGTTATGTATTATTACGTTCTAGCGTATAACGATATGTAGTATTACGATATAACGTATAACGATATGTAGTAATTCGTTATAACGTATAACGTTACATAGGATTACGATATAACGTATAACCCTATAAGGTAATATGTTATAACGTATAACGGTATATAGTATTACGATATAACGTATAACGACATGTAGTATTACGATATAACGTATATGGATATGTTGTATTACGATATGACGTATAACGTTATATGGTATTACGATATAACGTATAACGATATGTAGTATTACGATATAACGTATAACGATATGTGGTATTACGATATAACGTATAGCGTTATACAGCATTACGATATAACGTATAACGTTATATGGTATTACGATATGACGTATAACGATATGTAGTATTACGATATAACGTATAACGATATGTGGTATTACGATATAACGTATAGCGTTATAAAGTATTACGATATAACGTATAACGATATGTTGTATTACGATATAACGTATATGGATATGTTGTATTTCGATATACCGTATAACGTTACGTAGCATTACGATATAACGTATAACGTTATGTAGCATTACGATATAACGTATAACGATATGTAGTAATTCGTTATAACGTATAACGTTACATAGGATTACGATATAACGTATAACCCTATAAGGTAATATGTTATAACGTATAGCGGTATATAGTATTACGATATAACGTATAACGACATGTAGTATTACGATATAACGTATGACGTTATGTCGTATTACGATATAATGTATAACGTCATGTACTATTACGACATAACGTATAACTTTATATGGTAATACGATATAACGTATAACGATATGTAGTATTACGATATAACGTATAACGATATGTTGTATTATGATATAACGT
>NW_025220002.1:0-2021 GCF_014825855.1 Bombus pyrosoma
CGTATAACGCTACGTAGTATTACGATATAACGAATAACGTTATGTAATATTACGTCATAACGTATAACCTTATGTAGCATTACGATGTAACGTATAACGTTATGTAGCATTATGCTATAACGTATAACGTTATGTATCATTACGATATATCGTATAACGTTATGTATCATTACGATATAACGTATAATGATATGTAGCAATACGATATAGCGTATAACGTTATGTAGTATTACGATATAACGTATAACGTTATGTAGCATTACGATATAACGTATAACGTTATGTAGTAATACGTTATGACGTATAACGCTATGTAGCATTACGATATCACGTATAACGTTATGTATCATTACGATATAACGTATAATGATATGTAGCATTACGATATAGCGTATAACGATATGTAGTATTACGATATAACGTATAACGTTATGTAGCATTACGATATAACGTATAACGTTATGTATCATTACGATATAACGTATAACGATATGTAGCATTACGATATCACGTATAACGTTATGTATCATTACGATATAACGTATAACGATATGTAGAATTACGATATAGCGTATAACGATATGTAGTATTACGATATAACGTATAACGTTATGTAGCATTACGATATAACGTATAACGTTATGTAGTAATACGTTATGACGTATAACGTTATGTATCATTACGATATAACGTATAACGTTATGTAGCATTACGATATAACGTATAACGATATGTAGTATTACGACATAACGTATACCGTTATGTGATATTACGTTATAACGTACAACATTATATAGTATTACGTTATAACGTATAACATTATGTAATATTACGTCATAACGTATAACCTTATGTATCATTACGATATAACGTATAACGATATGTAGCATTACGATATCACGTATAACGTTATGTGTCATAACGAAATAACGTATAACGTTATGTATCATTACGATATAACGTATAACGTTATGTAGTAATACGTAATGACGTATAACGCTATGTAGTATTACGATATAATGTATAACATTATGTAATATTACGTCATAACGTATAACCTTATGTAGCATTACGATATAACGTATAACGTTATGTAGTATTACGATATAACGTATATCGTTATGTAGCATTACGATATAACGTATAACGATACGTAGTATTACGACATAACGTATACCGTTATGTGATATTACGTTATAACGTACAACATTATATAGTATTACGTTATAGCGTATAACATTATGTGATATTACGTTATAACGTATAACGTTATGTGGTATTACGATATAAGGTATATCGTTATATAGCATTACGATATAACGAATAACGTTATGTAGCATTACGATATAGCGTATAACGTTATGTAGTATTACGATATAACGTATAACGTTATGTAGCATTACGATATAACGTATAACGCTAAGTAGCATTACGATATAACGTATAACGTTATGTAGTATTACGATATAACGTATAACGTTATGTAGCAATACGTTATAACGTATAACGTTATGTAGTAATACGTTATGACGTATAACATTATATAGTACTAGGATATAACGTAAACCGTTATGTAATATTACGTTACAACGTATAACATTATGTAGTGTTACGATATAACGAATAACGTTATGAAATATTACGTTACAACGTATAACATTATGTAGTATTACGATATAACGTATAACGTTATGAAATATTACGTCATAACGTATAACCTTATGTAGCATTACGATATAACGTATAACGTTATGTAGCATTACGATATAACGTATAACATTATGTAGCATTACAATATTACGTATAACGTTATGTATCATTTCGATATAACGTATAACGATATTTATCATGACGATATAACGTATAACGTTATGTAGCATTACGATATAACGTATAACTATATGTAGTAATACGTTATGACGTATAACGCTACGTAGTATTACGATATAACGAATAACGTTATGTAATATTACGTCATAACGTATAACCTTATGTAGCATTACGATATAACGTATAACGTT
>NW_025220003.1:0-2020 GCF_014825855.1 Bombus pyrosoma
ACGTAATACGTTATAACGTAATGGTACATAGCGGTGTTCGTTATACCGTGATACTACATAACGTTATACGTTATAACGTAATACTATATAACGTTATACGTTATACCGTAATGCTATATAACGTTATACGTTATACCGTAATGCTACATAACGTTATACGTTATAACGTAATACTACAGAACGTTATACGTTATATTGTGATGCTTCTAACGTTATACGTTATATCATAGTGCTACATAACGTTATACGTTATAACGTTATGCTATATAACGTTATATGTCATAACGCAATGCTATATAACGTTATAAGTTATAACGTAATACTACATAACGTTATACGTCATATTGTAATGCTACATAACGTTATACGTTATATCATAATGCTACATAACGTTATACGTTATACCGTAATGCTACATAGCGTTAATCGTTATAACGTAATACTACATAACGTAATACGCTATAACGTAACACTATATAACGTTATACGTCATAACGCAATGCTATATAACGTTATACGTTATATCATAGTGCTACATAACGTTATACGTTAAAACGTAATGCTATATAACGTTATACGTCATAACCCAATGCTATATAACGTTATACGTTATAACGTAATACTACATAACGTTATACGTTATATTGTAATGCTACATAACGTCATACGTTATAACGTAATACTATATAAAGTTATACGTTATAACGTAATGCTACATAACGTTATACGTTATACCGTAATGCTACATAACGTTATACGTTACAACGTAATACTATATAACGTTATACGTTATACCGTAATGCTATATAACGTTATACGTTATATCATAATGCTACATAACGTTATACGTTATAACGTAATGCTACATAACGTTATACGTTATATCGTAATGCTACACAACGTTATACGTTATACCGTTATGCTACATAACGTTATACGCTATAACGTAATACTATATAACGTTATACGTTATAACGTAATGCTAAATAACGTAATACGTTATACCGTAATGCTACATAGCGTTATTCGTTATACCGTAATACTACATAACGTTATACGTTATAACGTAATACTATATAACGTTATTCGTTATAACGCAATGCTATATAACGATATACGTCATAACGCGATGCTATATAACGTTATACGTTACAACGTAATACTACATAACGTTATACGATATAACGTAATACTATATAACGTTATGCGTTATACCGTAATGCTACATGACGTTATACGTTATAACGTAATACTACATAACGTTATACGTTATATTGTAATGCTACATAACGTCATACGTTATAACGTAATACTATATAAAGTTATACGTTATAACGTAATGCTACATAACGTTATACGTTATACCGTAATGCTACATCGCGTTATTCGTTATACCGTAATACTACATAACGTTATACGTTATAACGTAATACTATATAACGTTATTCGTTATAACGCAATGCTATATAACGATATACGTCATAACGCGATGCTATATAACGTTATACGTTACAACGTAATACTACATAACGTTATACGTTATATTGTAATGCTACATAACGTTGTACGTTATACCGTAATGGTACATAACGTTATACGTTACAACGTAATACTATATAACGTTATACGTTATACCGTAATGCTATATAACGTTATACGTTATATCATAATGCTACATAACGTTATACGTTATAACGTAATGCTACATAACGTTATACGTTATACCGTAATGCTATATATCGTTATACGTTATATCGTAATACTACACAACGTTAAACGTTATACCGTTATGCTACATAACGTTATTCGTTATAACGTAATACTACATAACGTAATACGTTATACCGTAATGCTACATAGTGTTATTCGTTATACCGTAATACTACATAACGTTATACGTTATAACGTAATACTATATAACGGTATACCTTATAACGTAATGCTATATAACGTTATACGTCACAACGCAATGCAATATAACGTTATACGTTATAACGTAATACTACATAACGTTATACGT
>NW_025220004.1:0-2020 GCF_014825855.1 Bombus pyrosoma
TACGTTATGTCGTAATACTATATAACGTTATACGTTATATTGTAATACCATATAACGTTATACGTTATATCGTAATACTATATAACGTTATACGCAATATCATAGTACTATATAACGTTATACTATATATCATCATACTATATAGCGTTATACGTTATAACGTAATACCACATATCGTTATACGTTATATCGTAATACCTTATAACGTTATACGTTATATTGTAATACTATATAACGTTGTACGTTATATCCTAATACTATATAACGTTACACGTTATAACGTAATACCACATATCGTTATACTATATATCATAATACTATATAACGTTATAGGTTATAACGTAATACCATGTAACGTTATACGTTATGTCGTAATACTATATAACGTTATACGTTATATCCTAATACTATATAACGTTATACTATATATCATCATACTATATAGCGTTATACGTTATAACGTAATACCACACATAGCGTTATACTATGTATCATAATGCTATATAACGTTATACGTTATATCGTAATACTATAGAACGTTATACGTTATAACGTAATGCCATATAACGTTATTGATTACAACGTAATACCACATATCGTTATACGTTATATCGTAGTACCATATAACGTTATACGTTATAAAATAATACTAGTTAACGTTATACGTTATAATGTAATACCACATACCGTTATACGTTATATCGTAATACCATATAACGTTATACTATATATCATGATGCTATATAACGTTATACGTTATATCATAATACTATATAACGTTATACTATATATCATAATATTATATAACGTTATATGTTATATCATAATACAATATAACGTTAAACGTTATAACGTAATACCACATGTCGTTATACTATATATCATAATACTATATAACGTTATACGTTATATCGTAATACTATATAACGTTATACTATATATCATAATACTACATAACGTTATACGTTATATCATAATACTATATAACGTTATACGTTATAACGTAATACCACATGTCGTTATACTATATATCATAATACTATATAACGTTATACGTTATATCGTAATACTATATAACGTTATACTATATATCATAATACTACATAACGTTATACGTTATATCATAATACTATATAACGTTATACGTTATAACGTTGTACCACATATCGTTATACGTTATATCGTAATACCATATAACGTTATACGTTATATTGTAATACCATATAGCGTTATACGCAATATCATAATACTATATAACGTTATACTATATATCATAATACTATATAACGTTGTACGTTATAACGTAATACCACATATCGTTATACGTTATATCGTAATACTATATAACGTTATACGTTATATCCTAACACTATATAACGTTATACTATATATCATAATACTATATCACGTTATACGTTATATCGTAATACTACATATTGCTATACGTTATATCGTAATACCATATAACGTTATACGTTATATCGTAATACCATATAACGTTATACGTTATATCGTAATACTATATAACGTTATACTATATATCATAATACTATATAACGTTATACGTTATATCGTAATACCATATAACGTAATACGTTATATCGTAATACCATATAAGGTTATACGTTATAACGTAATACCATATAACATTATTGATTACAACATAATACCACATGTCGTTATACGTTATATCGTAATACCATATAACGTTATACGTTATTTCATAGTACTACCAAACGTTATACGTTATAATGTAATACCACATATCGTTATACGTTATATCGTAATACCATATAACGTTATACGTTAGATCGTAATACTATATAACGTTATACGTTATATCATAATACTATATAACGTTATACGTTATATCTTAATACTATATAACGTTATAATATGTATCATAATACTACATAACGTTATACGTTATAACGTATTACCACATATCGTTATACGTTGTATCGTAATACCATATAACGTTATACGTTATATTGTAATACCATATATCGTTATACGTTAT
>NW_025220005.1:0-2020 GCF_014825855.1 Bombus pyrosoma
TTAATCATGCGACATATTTTAGTCATTTTACATTTTAAATGGTGCAGATCCCTTGTTTTTAACAAAATAAACTGAAACATACGCAAATAAACTGAAGTATACATCGTGATAAAATACATTTCCTTCATTTTATTTATCACTTTCTTTATAAATATACCTGTCAATAAATACAGATTAAGATTGATTGACAATTCCTCTAAATATCTATGGATCCCATATCTTTTTGGCTGCTAAGTCACATAATACTTTCAACATAATAACTGCAAAGATTTACGGTCGTTTTGTGCTTTGAGCCATTGAGACCATTTCTGGAATGCCACGCGCGGTTCATCATGAGAAGGTACCTCTTCGTTACCATTTCATTTGCTGTTTCACAGTTCATAACATCAATACATTCAACGTCTGTGATTGTAGCTTTTCCCAACACTATGTGTATTTCTTAATTCTATTGCATTTACGCCACTTTCGAGTTTTTGTTTCGTTTTGTTTCGATAGCTAGAGCACTATTAGTTTCACATCAAGTCTTATAATCAGAATTCACTGAACCGAATGAGGGAAATTATAGATTAGAATGCATTGTACATGGACGTTAATAAAATATATGCACGGTATGATGCGAATTCTCAACTAATTAACGATCAGTCAGGTTGTAACTGATCGGTTGATATGACGAACAGTGAACGCTATTAACGTTCTACTGTATACAATTTTACAATCTGGAATTGATTTTCGGTGTTCATAACCATTATGTGTTACTCTACAAGTCGAATCTGGGGTTTTTCGAATTATATTTGCGGTAGTTGCCCCAACCAGAAATAGTCGTTAAACTGTTCCTCTGAGCTCTCTACAAATTTTTTAACTGAGCTGTGCTTTGATGAAATATCAACTGAACTGCCTTGTCCCTACGTGGCTAGCCTTCTTTACACTAAGACTATCATGGAATAATTGTCACATGATTATTCTGTGATAGCGTGGAGTTTTGGTACTTGGTTACTTCTGCGGCGCTGCATACTTCGGTTCTGTTGGTGTCCTTCCAAAAATATTAGGATTCCAGGTGATGTGGTTTTCGTAGAAGTGTTATTCAAGTATCCCTTTTTTTACTAGTGCACGTCGCTGCATTCTTTTTGCAGTACTAGCTTCTGCTGATAATAGATCGTACTCTGCTGAACACGTAGTCAGCTTGCTGATACCGCTACTTGATCCTTTGGCGCTTGCTGGTTGTTTCTAGCTGTTGATGTTGTATGAGAAGGTCATAGCGTCATATCTTCCGCTATCTGCTTATTGTGCTGCGTATTGTGGTGGGGTACGTGTCTGTGGACGTCTCATTCTTCCTTGTTTCAAGTTCGATATTCTTACATTTTAATTTTGTTCAATAATAATGTTGTGTACTTGTTTATTAATTTATTGTGATATTGAAGTATTTGTACGCATCGTATATCTTATTCCTTTTAAGTTTTTCGTGTTAATTCCATATGCCTAGACTTGTGGCTCGTGTTATTAGCGAGTTACGGCGTATCACGGCTCGTATGGAGCGCGAGACGTGACAACAGAGTATTTGTTTACACATTAGTGAAGTTAAAATAAGATGAAAATTGAGAATAAACCAATTGCGTTTTCTGATTTATTTTTTAGTTATTTAAAATTAAAGTTCCGCTGAAATATCACTGTGCCCGAGCAAATCTCCCGACACGATTGAAAATCGGTCAGCTCAAGCAACTGGTTATATAGTGATCCTCAAATCAAAGTAAACGTGAGCGACAGCTTACCTCATACGAGTCGTAGAAAAGGAGATTGTGACATTCGAAGTCGTAATCCATTCTGCGTGACATTTTCTAAGGAAAATCATCGATTATAGATTAAATCTGTTTACTTATTGAAATCTATGACGGCATATCGAAAATATGAGTGCTCCTGCTTCATATAACAGCATATATAAACAATGTTTATACATATTTCAAATGTTCGTACCGTGTTCGTCCTGTCCACAGGTGCACAGAAAAATCACATACGCATTAAGTAT
>NW_025220006.1:0-3891 GCF_014825855.1 Bombus pyrosoma
GTATAACGTATAACGTTATATAGCATTACGGTATAACGTATAACGTTATGTAGCATTATCATATAACGTATAACGTTATATAAGCATTACGTTATATCGTATAACGTTATGTATCATTACTGTATAACGTCTAACGTTATGTAACATTATGACATAACGTATAACGTTATATAGCATTACGTTATAACGTATAACGTTATGTGGTATTACCTTATAACGTATAACGTTATGTAGCATTACGTTATAACGTATAACGTTATATAGTAACACGGTATAACGTATAACGTTCTGTAGTATTACGTTATAACGTATAACGTTATATAGCACTATAATATAACGTATAACCTTATATAGCATTACGGTATAACGTATAACGTTATGTATTATTGCGTTGTATCTTATAACGTTATATAGCATTGCGTCATGACGTATAATGTTATATAGTGTTACGTTATAGCGTATAACGTTATGTATTATTGCGCCGTAACGTATAACGTTATGTAGTATGATGTTATAACGTGTAACGTTATATAGCATTACGTTATAACGTATAACGTTATGTAGCATTACGGTATAACGTATAACGTTATGTAGCATTATAATATAACGTATAACGTTATATAGCATTACGTTATATCGTATAACGTTATGTATCAATACTGTATAACGTCTAACGTTATGTAACCGTATGACATAACGTATAACGTTATATTGCATTACGTTATAACGTATAACGTTATGTAGTATTACCTTATAACGTATAACGTTATGTAGCATTACGTTATAACGTATAACGTTATATAGTATTACGTTACAACGTATAACGTTATGTCGCATTACGGTATAACGTATAACGTTATGTAGCATTACGGTATAACGTATAACGTTATATAGCATTACGGTATAACGTATAACGTTATGTAGCATTATAATATAACGTATAACGTTATATAGCATTACGTTATATCGTATAACGTTATGCATCATTACTGTATAACGTCTAACGTTATGTAACATTATGACATAACGTATAACGTTATATAGCATTACGTTATAACGTATAACGTTATGTGGTATTACCTTATAACGCATGACGTTATATAGTAACACGGTATAATGTATAACGTTATGTAGTATTACGTTATAACGTATAACGTTATGTAGCATTACGTTATAACGTATAACGTTATATAGCATTACGTTATAACGTATAACGTTATGTTGCATTACGGTATAACGTATAACGTTATGTAGCATTATAATATAACGTATAACGTTATATAGCATTACGTTATATCGTATAACGTTATGTATCATTACGGTATAACGTATAACGTTATATAGCATTGCGTCATCACGTATAACGTTATATAGTGTTACGTTATAGCGTATAACGTTATGCATTATTGCGCCGTAACGTATAACGTTATGTATTATTGCGTTGTAACGCATATCGTTATATAGTATTACGTTATAACGTATAACGTTATGTAGCATTACGGTATAACGTATAACGTTATGTATCATTACGGTATAACGTATAACGTTATGTAGCATTACGGCATAACGTATAACTTTATGTAGCATTATGATATATCGTATAACGTTATGTTGCATTACGGTATAACGTATAACGTTACGTAGCATTATAATATAACGTATAACGTTCTATAGCATTACGTTATATCGTATAACGTTATGTATCATTACTGTATAACGTCTAACGTTACGTAACATTATGACATAACGTGTAACGTTATATAGCATTACGTTATAACGTATAACGTTATGTGGAATTACCTTATAACGTATAACGTTATATAGTATAACGTTATATCGTATAACGTTTTGTATCATTACGGTATAACGTATAACGTTATATAGCATTACGTTATAACGTATACCGTTATATAGTAACACGGTATGACGTATAACGGTATGTAGTATTACGTTATAACGTATAACGTTATGTAGCATTACCATATGACGTATAACGTTATATAGCATTACGTTATAACGTATAACGTAATATAGTAACGCGGTATAACGTATAACGTTATGTAGAATTACGGTATAACGTATAACGTTATGTATTATTGCGTTGTATCTTATAACGTTATATAGCATTGCGTCATGACGTATAACGTTATATAGTGTAACGTTATAGCGTATAACGTTATGTATTATTGCGCCGTAACGTATAACGTTATGTATTATTGCGTTGTAACGCATATCGCTATATAGTATTACGTTATAACGTACAACGTTATGTAGCATTATGATATATCGTATAACGTTATATAGCATTACGTTATAACGTATAACGTTATATAGTAACACGGTATAACGTATAACGTTATGTAGTATTACGTTATAACGTATAACGTTATGTAGCATTCCGTTATAACGTATAACGTTCTATAGTATTACGTTATAACGTATAATGTTATGTCGCATTACGGTATAACGTATAACGTTATGTAGCATTACGGTATAACGTATAACTTTATGTAGCATTACGGTATAACGTATAACGTTATGTATTATTGCGTTGCATCTTATAACGTTATATAGCATTGCGTCATCACGTATAACGTTATATGGTGTTACGTTATAGCGTATAACGTTATGCATTATTGCGCCGTAACGTATAACGTTATGTATTATTGCGTTGTAACGCATATTGGTATATAGTATTACGTTATAACGTATAACGCTATGTAGCATTACGGTATAACGTATAACGTTATGTATCATTACGGTATAACGTATAACGTTATGTAGCATTACGGCATAACGTATAACTTTATGTAGCATTATGATATATCGTATAACGTTATATAGCATTACGTTATAACGTATAACGTTCTATAGTAACACGGTATAACCCATAACGTTACGTAGTATTACGTTATACCGTATAACGTTATGTAGCATTACCATATGACGTATAACGTTATATAGCATTACGTTATAACGTATAACGTTATGTAGTATTACGTTATAACGTAAAACGTTATGTAGTATTACGTTATAACGTAAAACGTTATGTAGTATTACGATATAACGTATAACGTTATGTAGCATTACGTTATAACGTATAACGTTATATAGTATTACGTTATAACGTATAACGTTATGTAGTATTACGTTATAACGTATAACGTTATGTAGCACTATGATATATCGTATAACGTTATATAGCGTTACGTTATAACGTATAACGTTATATAGCATTAGGTTATATCCTATAACGTTATGTAGTATTACGTTATACCGTATAACGTTATGTAGCATTACCATATGACGTATAACGTTATATAGCATTACGTTATAACGTATAACGTTATGTAGTATTACGTTATAACGTATAACGTTATGTAGTATTACGTTATAACGTATAACGTTATATAGCAATACGTTATAACGTATAACGTTATGTAGTATTACGTTATAACGCATAACGTTATGTGGCACTATGATATATCGTATAACGTTATATAGCATTGCGTTATAACGTATAACGTTATATAGCATTAGGTTATAACGTATAACGTTATATAGTATTACGTTATAACGTATAACGATATGTAGTATTAGGTTATAACGAATAACGATATGTAACATTACTGTATAACGTATAACGTTATGCAGCAATATGATATAACGTGTAACGTTATATAGCATTACGCTATAACGTATAACGTTATATAGTATTACGTTATATCATATAACGTTTTGTATCATTACGGTATAACGTAAAACGTTATGTAGCAGTACGGTATAACGTATAACGTTATGTAGCATTATGATATATCGCAAAACGTTATATAGCACTACGTTATAACGTATAACGTTATATAGTTACACGGTATGACGTATAACTTTATG
>NW_025220007.1:0-2019 GCF_014825855.1 Bombus pyrosoma
CGTTATGACGTATAACGCTATGTAGATATATGTTATAACGTATAACGTTTTGTAGCATTACGTTATAACGTAAAACGTTATATAGTATTACGTTATATCGTATATCGTTATATGGTATTAGGATGTAACGTATAACGTAATGTAGCACTACGTTATAACGTATAACGCTATGTAGATATATGTTATAACGAATAACGTTTTGTAGCATTGCGTTATAACGTATAACGTTTTGTAGATATATGTTATAACGTATAACGTTATGTATCATTACGCTATAACGCATAACGTCATGTAGTATTACGTTATAGCGTATAACGTTATGTAGCATTACTTTATAACGTACAACGTTATGTAGATATATGTTATAACGTATAACGTTATATAGATATATGTTATAACGTATAACGTTATGTATAATTGCATTATAACGTATAACGTTATGTAGATATATGTTATAACGTAAAACGTTATGTAGCATTACGTTATAACGTATAACGTTATGTAGATATATGTTATAACGTATAACGTTATGTAGATATATGTTATAACGTATAACGTTATGTATCATTACGCTATAACGTATAACGTTATGTAGATATATGTTATAACGTATGGCGATATGTAGTATTACGATATAACATATAACGTTATTTAACATTACGTTATAACGTATAACGTTATGTAGATATATGTTATAACGTATAACGCTATATAGTGTTACGATACAACGTATAACGTTATGTAGTATTACGTTATAACATATAACGATATGTAGTATTACGAAATAACGTATAATGTTATGTAGCATTACGTTATAACGTATAACGCTATGTAGATATATGTTATAACGTATAACGTTATGTATCATTACGCTATAACGTATAACGATTTGTAGATAAATGTTATAATGTATAACGTTATGTAGCATTACATTATAACGTATAACGTTATGTACTATTACGTTATAACGTATAACGTTTTGTCATATTGCGATATATCGTATAAGGTCATGTAGTATTACGTTATAGCGTATAACGTTATGTAGCATTACGTTATAACGTATAACGTTATGTAGACATATGTTATAACGTATAACGTTATATAGTATTACGTTATAACGTATAACGTTATATGGTATTAGGATGTAACGTATAACCTTATGTAGCATTACGTTATAACGTATAACGCTATGTAGATATATGTTATAACGTATAAGGTTATGTAGCATTAGGCTATAACGTATAACGTTACGTAGCATTACGTTATAACGTATAACGTTATATAGCAATACGTTATAACGTATAACGTTATATGGTATTAGGATGTAACGTATAACGTTATGTAGCATTACGTTATAACATATAGCGATATGCAGTATTACGATATAACGTATAACGTTATGTAGCATTACGTTATAACGTATGACGTTATGTCATATTACGATATAACGCATAACGTCATGTAGTATTACGTTATAGCGTATAACGCTATGTACTATTACGTTATAACGTATAACGTTTTGTCATATTGCGATATAACGTATAAGGTCATGTAGTATTACGTTATAGCGTATAACAATATGTAGCATTACGTTATAACGTATAATGTTATGTAGACATATGTTACAACGTATAACGCTATATAGTATTACGTTATAACGTATAACGTTATATGGTATAAGGATGTAACGTATAACGTAATGTAGCATTACGTTATAACGTATAACGCTATGTATATATATGTCATAACGTATAACGTTATGTAGCATTACGTAATAACGTATAACGTTATGTAGAATATGTTATAACGTATAACGTTATATGGTATTAGGATGTAACCTATAACGTTATGTAGCATTACGGTATAACGTATAACGATATGTAGATATATGTTATAACGTATAACGTTATGTAGCATTACGTTATAACGTATAACGTTATGTAGCATTACGTTATAACGTATAACGTTATATAGTATTACGTTATAACGTATAACGTTATATGGTATTAGGATGTAACG
>NW_025220008.1:0-2019 GCF_014825855.1 Bombus pyrosoma
ATAACGTTATATGCTATTACGAAATAGCGTATAACGTTGTACGGTATTACGATATAACATATAACGTTATATAGTACTACGTTATGACGTATAACGATATATAGTATTACGTTATAACGTATAACGGTATATAGTATTACGTTATAACGTATAACGGCATATAGTATTACGTTATGAAGTAAAACGGTGTGTAGTATTACGATATAACCTATAACGTTATATGCTATTACGATATAGCGTATGACGTTATACGGTATTACGAAATAACATATAACGTTATATAGTACTACGTTATGACGTATAACGTTCTGTAGTGTGATGATATAACGTGTAACGTTATATAGTACTACGCTATGACGTAAAACGTTGTATAGTATTACGTTATGACGTATAACGTTGTGCAGTTTTATGATATAACGTATAACGTTATATGCTATTACGAAATAGCGTATAACGTTGTACGGTAACACGATATAACATAATACGTTATATAGTACTACGTTATGACGTATAACGATATATAGTATTACGTTATAAGGTATAACGGTATATAGTATTACGTTATAACGTATAACGGCATATAGTATTACGTTATGAAGTAAAACGGTGTGTAGTATTATGATATAACGTATAACGTTATATGTTACTACGATATAGCGTATAACGTTATATGGTATTACGATATAACATATAACGTTATATAGTACTACGTTATCACGAATAACGTTCTGTAGTATGATGATATAACGTATAACGTTACATGGTATTACGTTATAACGTATAGCCTTATGCAGTAATACGATATAACGTATAACGTTATATAGTGATACGTTATGACGTATAACGTTGTGTAGCATCACGATATAACATATAACGTTATATAGCACTACGTTATGACGTAAGACGTTGTATAGTATTACGTTATGACGTACAACGTTGTGCAGTATTATGATATAACGTATAACGTTATATGTTACTACGATGTAGGGTATAACGTTATACGGTATTACGATATAACACATAACGTTATATAGTACTACGTTATGACGTATAACGTTGTATAGTACTACTTTGTAACGTATAACGATATATAGTATTACGTTATAACGTATAACGACATATAGTATTACGTTATGAAGTAAAACGGTGTGTAGTATTATGATATAACGTATAACGTTATATGCTATTACGATATAGCGTATGACGTTATACGGTATTACAATATAACATATAACGTTATATAGTACTACGTTACGACGTAAAACGATGTGTAGTATTATGATATAACGTATAACGTTACATGGTATGACGTTCAAACGTATAACCTTATACAGTATTACGATATAACGTATAACGTTATATAGTAATACGTTATGACTTATAACGTTATATATACCACGTTATGACGTATAACGTTCTGTAGTATGATGATATAACGTATAACGTTATATGCTATTACGATATAGCGTATGACGTTATACGGCATTACGATATAACATATAACGTTGTATAGTATTACGATATAGCGTATAACGTTATATGGTATTACGATTTAACATATAACGTTATACGTTATTACGATATAGCGTATAACGTTATACGGTATTACGATATAACATATAACGTTTTATAGTACTACGTTATGACTTGTAACGTTGAATAGTATTACGTTATGACATATAACGATGTGTAGTATTATGATATAACGTATAACGTTACATGGTATGACGTTATAACGTATAACGCTGTACGGTATTACGATATAACATATAACGTTATATAGTACTACGTTATGACGTATAAGGTTCTGTAGTATGATTATATAACGTATAACGTTATATAGTACTACGTTATGACGTAAAACGTTGTATAGTATTACGTTATGACGTATAACGTTGTGCAGTATTATGATATAACGTATAACGTTATATGCTATTACGAAATAGCGTATAACGTTGTACGGTATTACGATATAACATATAACGTTATATAGTACTACGTTATGACGTATAACGATAT
>NW_025220009.1:0-2016 GCF_014825855.1 Bombus pyrosoma
TATCGTAATGCTACATAACGTAATACGTTACATCATAATGCTACATAACGTTATACGTTATATCGTAATGCTACATAACGTAATACGTTATATCATAATGCTACATAACGTTATACGTTATATCGTAATGATACATAACGTTATACGTGATATCGTAATGCTACATATCGTTATACGTTATATCGTAATGATACATAACATTATACGTCATAACGTATTACTACATAACGTTATACGTTATATCGTAATGATACATAACGTTATACGTTATATCGTAATGCTACATAACGTAATACGTTATATCATAATGCTACATAACGTTATACGTTATATCGTAATGCTACATAACGTAATACGTTATATCGTAATGCTACATAAGGTTACACGTTATGACGTAATATTACATAACGTTATACGTTATATCGTAATACTACATAGCGTTATACGTCATAACGTATTACTACATAACGTTATACGTTATATCGTAATGATACATAACGTTATACGTGATATTGTAATGCTACATATCGTTATACGTTATATCGTAATACTACATAACGTTATACGTTATATCGTAATGATAGATAACGTTATACGTGATATCGTAATGCTACATAACGTTATACGTTATATCGTAATGCTACATAATGTTAAACGTTATATCGTAATGCTACATATCGTTATACGTTATATCGTAATGATACATAACGTTATACGTTATATCGTAATGCTACATAACGTTATACGTTATATCGTAATGATACATAACGTTATACGTTATATCGTAATGCTACATAACGTTATGCGTTATATCGTAATACTACATAACGTTATACGTTATATCGTAATGCTACATAACGTTATGCTTTATATCGTAATACTACATAACGTTATACGTTATATCGTAATGCTACATAACGTTATACGTTATATCGTAATGCTACATAACGTTATACGTTATATCGTCATGCTACATAACGTTATACGTTATATCGTAAAACTGTATAACGTTATACGTTATAACGTAATATTACATAACGTTATACGTCATAACGTATTACTACATAAGGTTATACGTTATATCGTAATGATACATAACGTTATACGTTATATCGTAACGATACATAACGTTATACGTTATATCGTAATGCTACATAACGTTATACGTTATATCGTAATGATACATAACCTTATACGTAATATCATAATGCTACGTAACGTTATACGTTATATCGTAATGCTACATATGGTTATACGTTATGACGTAATATTACATAACGTTATACGTTATATCGTAATACTACATAATGTTATACGTTATAACGTGATATTACATAACGGTATACGTTATATCGTAGTACTATATAATGTTATACGTCATAACGTATTACTACATAACGTTATACGTTATAACGTAGTGCTATATATCGTTATATATTATATCGTAATACTATATAACGTTATACGTTATATCGTTATGCTACATAGCGTTGTACGTCATAACATATTACTACATAAGGTTATACGTTATATCGTAATGCTACATAAGGTTATACGTTATGACGTAATGTTATATAACGTTATACGTTATATCGTAATACTACATAGCGTTATACGTCATAACGTATTACTACATAACGTTATACGTTATATCGTAATGATACATAACGTTATACGTGATATCGTAATGCTACATATCGTTATACGTTATATCGTAATACTACATAACGTTATACGTTATATCGTAATGATATATAACGTTATACGTTATATCGTAATGACGCATAACGTTATACGTGATATCGTAATGCTACATGCCGTTATACGTTATATCGTAATACTACATAGCGTTATACGTCATAACGTATTACTACATAACGTTATACGTTATATCGTAATGATACATAACGTTATACGTTATATCGTAATGCTACATAACGTTATACGTGATATCGTAATACTACATAACGTTATACGTTATAACGTAAAATTACATAACGTTATACGTTATATCGT
>NW_025220010.1:0-2016 GCF_014825855.1 Bombus pyrosoma
CGTATAACGGTATGTAGTATTACGATATAACGTATAACGTTGTGTAGTATTACGTTACAACATATAACGTTATATAGTATTACGATATAACGTACAACGTTATGTAGTATTACGTTATAACGTATAACGTTATGTAGTGTTACGCTATAACGTATGACGACATGTAGTATTACGATATAACGTATAACGTTATGTAGTACTACGATATAACCTATAACGTTATGTAGTAATACGTTACAACGTATAACGTTCTATAGTATTGCGATATAACGTATAACGTTATGTAGTATTACGATATAACGTATAACGATATATAGTATTACGATATCACGTAGAACGTTATAAGGTACTACGCTATAACATATAACGATATGTAGTATTACGTTAAAACGAATAACGTTATGTAGAATTCCGTTATAACGTATAACGTTATATAGAACTACGATATAACGTATAACGTTATATAGTACTACGATATAACGTATAACGATATGTTGCATTACGATATAACGTATAACGTTATGTAGTATTACATTATAACGTAAAACGTTATATAGTATTACGATATAACGTATAACGTTATGTAGTACTACGTAGCAACGTATAACGTCATATAGTATTACGGTATAACGTATAACGTTATGTAGTATTTCGTTACCACGTATAACGTTATATAGTATTACGATATAACGTATAACGTTATGTAGTATTACGTTATAACGTATAAGGATATGTTGTATTTCGACATACCGTATAACGTTATGTAGCATTACGATATAACGTATAACGTTATGTAGCATTATGATATAAAGTATAACGATATGTACCAATACGTTACAACGTATAACGTTATGTAGTATTACGATATAACGTATAACGTTATGTAGTATTACGATATAACGTATAACGTTATGTAGTACTACGTAACAACGTATAACGCTATATAGTATTCCGATATAACGTATAACGTTATGTAGTATTACATTATACCGTATAACGTTATATAGTATTACGATATGACGTATAACGTTATGTAGTATTACATTATGACGTAAAACGTTATATAGTATTACGATATAACGTATAACGTTATGTAGTACTACGTAACAACGTATAACGTCATATAGTATTACGGTATAACGTATAACGTTATGTAATATTACGATACAACGTATAACGTTATGTAGTACTACGTAACAGCGTATAACGCTATATAGTATTCCGATATAACGTATAACGTTATGTAGTATTACATTATACCGTATAACGTTATATAGTATTACGATATGACGTATAACGTTATAAGGTACTACGCTATAACGTATGACGATATGCAGTATTACGATATAACGTATAACGATATGTAGTATTACGATATAACGTATAACGTTATATAGTATTACAATATAACGTTTAACGTTATGTAGCATTACGTTAGAGCGTGTAACGTTATGTAGCATTACGTTATAGCGTATAACGTTATGTAGCATTACGATATAACGTATAACGATAAGTACTAATACGTTACAACGTATAACGTTATATAGGATTACGATATATCGTATAACCTTATAAGGTAATATGTTATAACGTATAACGATATGTAATACTACATCATAACATATAACGTTATGTAGTATAACGTTACAACGTAAAACGTTATATAGTAATACGATATAACGTATAACGATATGTACTAATACGTTGCAACGTATAACGTTATATAGGATTACGATATAACGTATAACCTTATAAGGTAATATGTTATAAGGTATAACGATATGTAGTATTACCTTATAACATATAACGTTATGTACTATAACGTTACAACGTAAAACGTTATATAGTATTACGATATAACGTATAGCGCTATGTAGCATTACGTTATAGCGTATAACGTTATGTAGTATTACGTTATAACGTATAACGTTATGTAGCATTACGTTAGAGCGTATAACGTTATGTAGCATTACGATATAAAGTATAACGTTATAAGGTATTACGCAATAACGTTTA
>NW_025220011.1:0-2015 GCF_014825855.1 Bombus pyrosoma
AGCTTATAACGTATAACGTTATGTAGTATTACGTTATAACGTATAACGTTATATAGCATTACATTATAACGTATAACGGTATGTGGTATTACGATATAACGTGTTACGTTATGTAGTATTACATTATAACGTATAACGTTATATACTATTAGCTTATGACGTATAACGTTATGTAGTATTACGTTATAACGTATAACGTAATATAGCATTACGTTATAACGTATAACGTTATGTAGTATTATGTAATAACGTATAACATTATTTAGTATTATGTAAGAACGCATAACGTTATATAGTATTACATTATAACGTATTACGTTATGTGGTATTACGATATAACGTATTACGTTATGTAGTATTACATTATAACGTATTACGTTATGTAGTATTACATTATAACGTATAACGTTATATACTATTAGCTTATAACGTATAACGTTATGTAGTATTACGTTATAGCGTATAACGTTATATAGCATTACGTTATAACGTATAACGTTACGTGTTACTACGATATAACGTATTACGTTATGTAGTATTACATTATAACGTATATTAGCATATAACGTATTACGTTATGTAGCATTACGTTATAACATATAACGTTATGTGGTATTACGATATAACGTATTACGTTATGTAGTATTACATTATAACGTATTACGTTATGTAGTATTACATTATAACGTATAACGTTATATACTATTAGCTTATAACGTATAACGTTATGTAGTATTACGTTATAGCGTATAACGTTATATAGCATAACGTTATAACGTATAACGTTACGTGTTACTACGATATAACGTATTACGTTATGTAGTATTACATTATAACGTATATTAGCATATAACGTATTACGTTATGTAGCATTACGTTATAACGTATAACGTTATATAGCATTACGTTATAACGTATAACGTTATATGGCATTACATTATAAGGTATAACGTTAAAACTATTACCTTATAACGTACAACGTTATGTAGTATTACGTTATAGCGTATAACGTTATATACTATTAGCTTATGACGTATAACGTTATGTAGTATTACGTTATAACGTATAACGTTATATAGCATTACGTTATAACGTATAACCTTATGTAGTATTATGTAATAACGTATAACATTATTTAGTATTATGTAAGAACGCATAACGTTATATAGTATTACATTATAACGTATTACGTTATGTGGTATTACGATATAACGTATTACGTTATGTGGTATTACGATATAACGTATTACGTTATGTAGTATTACATTATAACGTATAACGTTATATACTATTAGCTTATGACGTATAACGTTATGTAGTATTATGTAATAACGTATAACATTATTTAGTATTATGTAAGAACGCATAACGTTATATAGTATTACATTATAGCGTATTACGTTATGTGGTATTACGATATAACGTATTACGTTATGTGGTATTACGATATAACGTGTTACGTTATGTAGTATTACATTATAACGTATAACGTTATATACTATTAGCTTATGACGTATAACGTTATGTAGTATTACGTTATAACGTATAACGTTATATAGCATTACGTTATAACGTATAACGTTATGTAGTATTATGTAATAACGTATAACATTATTTAGTATTATGTAAGAACGCATAACGTTATATAGTATTACATTATAACGTATTACGTTATGTGGTATTACGATATAACGTATTACGTTATGTGGTATTACGATATAACGTATTACGTTATGTAGTATTACATTATAACGTATTACGTTATGTAGTATTACATTATAACGTATAACGTTAAAACTATTACCTTATAACGTACAACGTTATGTAGTATTACGTTATAGCGTATAACGTTATATAGCATTACGTTATAACGTATAACGTTATGTGTTACTACGATATAACGTATTACGTTATGTAGTATTACATTATAACGTATAACTTTATATGCTATTAGCTTATAACGTATAACGTTATGTAGCATTACGTTATAACGTATAACGTTATATAGCATTTCG
>NW_025220012.1:0-2013 GCF_014825855.1 Bombus pyrosoma
TTTAACGTTTAACGATTTGTAGTATTAAGATAGAACGTATATTGTTATGTAGTATTACGTTATAACGTATAGCAATATATAGTATTACATTATAATGTATAACTATATATAGTATAACGATATAACGTATAACGTTATGTAGCATTACGATATAACGTATAACGCTATGTAGTATTACCTTATAACGTATAACTTTATATAGTATTACGATTTAACGTATAACATTATGTAGCATTACGATATAACGTATAACGATATGTAGTATTAGGGTATAACGTATAACGTTATATGGTATTACGATATAACATATAACTATATGTAGTATTACATTATAACGTATAACGCTATGTAGTATTACGATATAACGTATAACGATATGTTGTATTACGGTATAACGTATATTGTTATGCAGTATTACGTTATAACGTATAACAATATATAGTATTACATTATAACGTATAACGCTATGTAGTATTACCTTATAACGTATAACTTTATACAGTATTACGATATAACGTATAACGTTATGTAGCATTACGATATAACGTATAACGTTATGTACTATTACGTTATAACGTATAACGTTATGTAGTAATACGTTATAACGTATAGCTCTATGTAGTATTATCTTATAACGTATAACGTTATGTAGCATTACGATATAACGTATAAAGTTATGTACTATTACGTTATAACGTATAACGCTATGTAGTATTACCTTATAACGTATAACTTTATATAGTATTACGATATAACGTATAACGTTATGGAGCATTACGATATAACGTATAACGATATGTAGTATTACGGTATAACGCATAACGTTATGTAATATTACGTCATAACGTAAAACGTTATGTAGCCTTACGTCACAACGTATAGCGTTATATAGTATTACGATATAACGTATAACGTTGTGTAGCATTACGATATAACGTATAACGCTATGTAGTATTACGATATAACGTATAACGATATGTTGTATTACGGTATAACGTATATTGTTATGTAGAATTACGTTATAACGTATAACAATATATAGTATTACATTATAACGTATAACGCTATGTAGTATTACCTTATAACGTATAACTTTATATAGTATTACGATATAACGTACAACGTTATGTAGCATTACGATATAACGTATAACGTTATGTACTATTACGTTATAACGTATAACGTTATGTAGTATTACGTTATAACGCATAGCTCTATGTAGTATTATCTTATAACGTATAACGTTATGTTGCATTACGATATAACATATAATGTTATGTAGTATTACGATATAACGTATAACGCTATGTAGTATTACCTTATAACGTGTAACGTTATATGGTATTACGATATATCGTGTAACGTTATGTAGCATTACGATATAACGTATAACGATATGTAGTATTACGGTATAACGTATATTGTTATGCAGTATTACGTTATAACGTATAACAATATATAGTATTACCTTATAACGTATAACTTTATATAGTATTACGATATAACGTATAACGTTATGTAGCATTACGATATAACGTATAACGTTATGTACTATTACGTTATAACCTATAACGTCACGTAGTATTACGTTATAACGCATAGCTCTATGTAGCATAACCTTATATCTTATAACGTTATGTAGCATTACGATATAACGTATAACGATATGTAGTATTACGGTATAACGTATATTGTTATGCAGTATTACGTTATAACGTATAACAATATATAGTATACCTTATAACGTATAACTTTATATAGTATTACGATATAACTTATAACGTTATGGAGCATTACGATATATCGTATAACGGTATGTAGTATTACGGTATAACGTATAACGTTATGTAATATTACGTCATAACGTAAAACGTTATGTAGCCTTACGTCACAACGTATAGCGTTATATAGTATTACGATATAACGTATAACGTTATGTAGTATTAAGATATAACGTATAACGGTATGTGATATTACGTTATAACGTATAACGTTATGCAGTATTACATTATA
>NW_025220013.1:0-2013 GCF_014825855.1 Bombus pyrosoma
TATAACGTATAACGTTATATAGTAATACGTTATGACGTATAACGTTCTGTAGTATTACGATATAGCGTATAACGTTATTTGTTATCACGATATAGCTTATAACGTTATACGGTATTACGATATAACTTATAAAGTTATATAGTACTACGTTATGACGTATAACGTTGTGTAGTATTACGATATAGCGTATAACGTTATACGGTATTACGATATAACATATAACGTTGTATAGTACTACGTTGTGACGTATAACGTTCTATAGTATTACGATATAGCGTATAACGTTATATGGTATTACGAAATAACATATAACGTTATATAGTACTACGTTATGACGTATAACGTTCTGTAGTTTGATGATATAACGTATAACGTTTTATAGTAATATGTTATGACGTATAACGTTGTATAGTACTACGATATAGCGTATAACGTTATATGGTATTACGATATAACGTATAACGTTATATGGTATTACGATATAACATATAACGTTATATAGTACTACGTTATGACGTATAACGTTCTGTAGTTTGATGATATAACGTATAACGTTATATAGTAATACGTTAAGACGTATAACGTTGTGTAGTATTACGATATAACATATAACGTTATATGTTACTACGTTATGACGTTTAACGTTCTGTAGTATGATGATATAACGTATAACGTTATATAGTAATACGTTATGACGTATAACGTTGTATAGTATTACGATATAGTTTATATCATTATATGGTATTACGATATAACGTATAACGTTATATGTTACTACTATATAGCGCACAACGTTCTGTAGTATGATGATATAACGTATAACGTTATATAGTAATACGTTATGACGTATAACGTTGTATAGTATTACGATGTAGTGTATAACATTATATGGTATTCCGATATAACATATAACGTTATATGCTATTACGATATATCGTATAACGTTATACGGTATTACGATATAACATATAACGTTGTATAGTACTACGTTATGACGTATAACGTTCTATAGTATTACGATATAGCGTATAACGTTCTGTAGTATGATGATATAACGTATAACGACATATAGTACTACGTTATGACGTATAACGTTCTGTAGTATGATGATATAACGTATAACGTTATATAGTAATACGTTATGACGTATAACGTTGTATAGTATTACGATATAGTGTATAACATTATTTGGTATTACGATATAACATATAACGTTATATAGTACTACGTTATGACGTTTAACGTTCTGTAGTATGATGATATAACGTATAACGTTATATAGTAATACGTTATGACGTATAACGTTGTATAGTATTACGATATAGCGTATAACGTTATATGGTATTACGATATAACGTATAACGTTATATAGTATTACGTTATGACTTATAACGTTATATATACTTTGTTATGACGTATAACGTTCTGTAGTACGATGATATAACGTATAACTTTATATGCTATTACGATATAGCGTATAACGTTATGCGGTATTACGATATAACATATAACGTTGTATAGTACAACGTTTCGACGTATAACGTTGTATAGTATTACGTTATGAAGTATAACGTTGTGTAGTATGATGATATAACGTATAACGTTATATAGTAATACGATATGACGTATAACACTGTATAGTATTGCGTTATGACGTATAACGTTGTGCAGTATTATGATATAACATATAACGTTATATGCTATTACGATATAACATATAACGTTATATAGTACTACGTTATGACGTATAACGTTCTGTAGTGTGATGATATAACGTATAACGTTATATAGTACTACGTTATGACGTATAACGTTGTATAGTATCACGTTATGACGTTTAACGTTCTGTAGTATGATGATATAACGTATAACGTTATATAGTAATACGTTATGACGTACAACGTTGTATAGTATTACGATATAGTGTATAACATTATATGGTATTGCGATATAACGTATAACGTTATATGTTACTACTATATAGCGTAAAACGTTATGCAGTATTACGATATA
>NW_025220014.1:0-2012 GCF_014825855.1 Bombus pyrosoma
ATTACAGTATAACGTATAACGTTATGTAGCATTACGTTATAACGGTTAACGTTATGTAGTGTTACGCTATAACGTATAACGGTATATGGTAATACGATATAACGTATAACGTTATGTAGTATTACGATATAACGTATAACGTTGTATAGCATAACGTTATAACGTATAACGTTATGTAGCATTACTGTATAACGTTTAAAGTTATGTAGCATTACGATATAACGTATAACGTTATATAGCATTACGTTATAACGTATAACGTTATATAGCATAACGTTATAACGTATAACGTTATATGGTAATACGTTATGACGTATAACGTTATGTAGTATTACGGTATAACGTATAACGTTATGTAGCATTACGTTATAACGTATAACGGTATGTAGTGTTACGTTATAACGTATAACGTTATGTAGCATTACGATATAACGTATAACGTTATGTAGTATTACGGAATAACGTATAACGTTATATAGCATTACGATATAACGTATAACGTTATGTAGTATTACGGTATAACGTATAACGTTATGTAGCATTACGGTATAACGTATAACGTTATGTAGCATTACGGTATAACGTATAACGTTATGTAGCATTACGATGTAACGTATAACGTTATATAGCATGACGTTATAACGTATAACGTTATGTCGCATTACAATATAATGTATACCGTTATATAGTAATACGCTATGACATATATCGTTATGTAGTATTAAGATATAACGTTTATCGATATGTAGCATTACGATATAACGTATAACGTTATGTAGAATTACGATATAACGTATAACGTTATGTAGTATTACGGTATAACGTATAACGTTATGTAGCATTACGTTATAACGTATAACGTTATGTAGTTTTACGATGTAACGTATAACGTTATGTAGCATTACGGTATAACGTATAACGTTATGTAGCATTACGATATAACGTATAACGTTTTACAGCATGATGTTATAACGTATAGCGGTATGTAGTGTTGCGTTATAACGTATAACGATATATGGTAATACGTTACTGCGTATAACGTTGTGTAGCTTTAGGGTGTAACGTATAACGTTATGTAGCATTACGGTATAACGTATAACGTTATGTAGCATTACGTTATAACGTATAACGGTATGTAGTGTTACGTTATAACGTATAACGGTATATGGTAATACGTTACAACGTATAACGTTATGTAGTATTAAGATACAACGTTTATTGATATCTAGCATTACGATATAACGTATATCGTTATGTAGTATTTCGGTATGACGTATAACGTTATGTAGCATTACGATATAACGTATAACGTTATGTAGTATTACGGTATAACGTATAACGTTATGTAGCATCACGTTATAACGTATAACGTTATGTAGGGTTACGCTATAACGTATAACGGTATATGGTAATACGTTATGACATATATCTTTAAGTAGTATTAAGACATAACGTTTATCGATATGTAGTATTACGGTATAACGTATAATGTTATGTAGCATTGCGATATAATGTATATCGTTATGTAGCATTACGATATAACGTATAACGTTATATAGCATTACGATATAACGTATAACGTTATGTAGTATTACGGTATAACGTATAACGTTATGTAGCATTACGGTATAACGTATAACGTTATGTAGCATTACGATATAACGTATAACGTTATGTAGCATTACGATATAACGTATAACGTTATATAGCATTACGTTATAACGTATAACGTTATATGGTAATACGTTATGACATATATCGTTATGTAGTATTACGATATAACGTATAACGTTATGTGGTATTAGGGTATAACGTATAACGTTATTCATCATTACGATATAACGTATAACGTTATATAGCATAACGTTATAACGTATAACGTTATGTAGCATTACGGTATAACGTATAACGTTATATGGTAATACGTTATGACGTATAAGGTTATGTAGTATTACGGTATAACGTATAACGTTATGTAGCATTACGGTATAACGTATAACGTTATATAGCAT
>NW_025220015.1:0-2012 GCF_014825855.1 Bombus pyrosoma
TAACGCAATGCTATATAACGTTATACGGTATAACGCAATGTTATATAACGATATACGTCATAACGCGATGCTATATAACGTTATACGTTATAACGTAATACTATATAACGTTATACGTTATGCAGTAATGCTATATAACGTTATACGTTATAACGTGATACTACATAACGTTATACGTCATGACGCAATGCTATATAACATTATACGTTATAACGTAATACTACATAACGTTATACGTTATAACGTATTACTACATAACGTTATACGCTATAACGTAACACTATATAACGTTATACGTTACAACGCAATAATACATGACGTTGTACGTTATAACGTTATACTACATAACGTTATACGTTATATCGTAATGCTACATAACGTTATACGTTATATTGTAATGCTACATAACGTTATACGTTATAACGTAATACTATATAACGTTATACGCTATAACGTAACACTATATAACGTTATACGTTACAACGCAATAATGCATAACGTTATACGTTATAACGTAATACTACATAACGTTATACGTTATACCGTAATGCTACATAACGTTATACGTTATACCGTAACGCTACATAACGTTATACGTTATAACGCAATGCTATATAACGTTATACGTTATACCGTAATGCTACATAACGGTATACGTTATAACGTAATGCTACATAACGTTATACGCTATAACGTAACACTATATAACGTTATACGTCATAACGCAATGCTATATAACGTTATACGTTATATCATAGTGCTACATAACGTTATACGTTAAAACGTAATGCTACATAACGGTATACTTTATAACGTAATACTACATAACGTTATACGCTATAACGTAACACTATATAACGTTATACGTCATAACGCAATGCTACATAACGTTATACGTTATACCGTAATGCTACATAGCGTTATTCGTTATACCGTAATACTACATAACGTTATACGCTATAACGTAACACTATATAACGTTATACGTCATAACGCAATGCTATATAACGTTATATGTTATACCGTAATGCTACATAATGGTATACGTTATAACGTAATACTACATAACGTTATACGCTATAACGTTACACTATATAACGTTATACGTCATAACGCAATGCTATATAACGATATACGTCATAACGCGATGCTATAAAACCTTATACGTTATAACGTAATACTACATAATGTTATACGTTACATTGTAATGCTACATAACGTTATACGTTATATCATAATGCTACATAACGTTATACGTTATAACGTAATACTATATAAAGTTATACGTTATAACGTAATGCAACATAGCGTTATACGTTATACCGTAATGCTACATAGCGTTATTCGTTATACCGTAATACTACATAACGTTATACGTTATAACGTAATACTATATAACGTTATACGCTATAACGTAACACTATATAACGTTACACGTCATAACGCAATGCTATATAACGTTATATGTTATACCGTAATGCTACATAATGGTATACGTTATAACGTAATACTACATAACGTTATACGCTATAACGTAACACTATATAACGTTATACGTCATAACGCAATGCTATATAACGTTATACGTTATACCGTAATGCTACATAACGTTATACGTTATAACGTAATACTATATAACGTTATACGTTATACCGTAATACTATATAACGTTATACGTTATTTCATAATGCTACATAACGTTATACGTTATACCGTAATGCTACATAACGTTATAAGTTATAACGTGATACTACATAACGTCATACGCTATAACGTAACACTATATAACGTTATACGTTACAACGCAATAATGCATAACGTTATACGTTATATTGTAATGCTACATAACGTTATACGTTATAACGTAATACTATATAACGTTATACGTCATAACGCAATGCTATATAACGTTACATGTTATACCGTAATGCTACATAACGGTATACTTCATAACGCAATCCTATATAACGTTATATGTTATAACGTAATACTACATAACGTTATACGTCATA
>NW_025220016.1:0-2009 GCF_014825855.1 Bombus pyrosoma
TAACGTTATGTATTATTGCGGTGTAACGTATAACGTTATATAGTGTTACGTTATAGCGTATAACGTTATGTAGTATTACGTTATAACGAATACCGTTATGTAGCATTACGGTATAACGTATAACGTTATATAGCATTGCGTTATAACGTATAGCGTTATGAGGCATTACGGTATAACGTATAACGTTATGTAGCATTTCCGTATAGCGTATAACGTTAGGTAGTATTACGTTATAACGTATACCGTTATGTAGCATTACGGTATAACGAATAACGTTATATAGCATTGCGTTATGACGTATAACGTTATATAGTGTTACGTTATTGCGTATAACGTTATGTAGTATTGCGTTATAACGTATACCGTTATGTAGCATTACGTTATAACGTATAACGTTGTGTAGTATTACATTATAACGTATAACGTTATGTAGCATAACGGTATAACGTATAACGTTATGTAGCATTAGGGTATAACGTATAACGTTATGTAGTATTACATTATAACGTATAACGTTATGTACCATTACGGTATAACGTATAACGTTATGTAGTATTACGTCATAACGTATAACGTTGTGTAGCAGTACGATGTAACGTATAACGTTATGTAACATCACGGTATAACGTATAACGTTATGTAGCATTACAATATAACGTATAACGTTATGTAGCAGTACGATATAACGTATAACGTTATGTACCATTACGGTATAACGTATAACGTTATGTAGCATTACAATATAACGTATAACGTTATGTAGTATTACGCTATAACGTATAACGTTATATAGCATTGTGTTATGACGTATAACCTTATATAGCATTACGTTTTAACGTATAACGTTATGTAGCATTACGGTATAACGTATAACATTATGTAGTATTACGTTACAACGTATAACGTTATGTATTATTGCGGTGTAACGTATAACGTTATATAGTGTTACGTTACAGCGTATAACGTTATGTAGTATTACGTTATAACGAATACCGTTATGTAGCATTACGGTATAACGTATAACGTTATATAGCATTGCGTTATAACGTATAGCGTTATGAGGCATTACGGTATAACGTATAACGTTATGTAGCATTACGGTATAGCGTATAACGTTAGGTAGTATTACGTTATAACGAATACCGTTATGTAGCATTACGGTATAACGTATAACGTTATATAGCATCGCGTTATGACGTATATCGTTATATAGCATTGCGTTATAACGTATAACGTTACATAGTATTACGTTATAACGTATAACGTTATGTAGTATTACGGTATAACGAATAACGCTATGTAGCATTACGGTATAACGTATAACATTATGTAGCATTACGTTATAGCGTATAACTTTATATAGTATTACGTTATTACGTATAACGTTATGTAGCATTACAATATAACGTATAACGTTATGTAGTATTACGTTATAAGGTATAACGTTATATAGCATTGCGTTATGACGTATAACGTTATATAGCATTACGTTTTAACGTATAACGTTATATAGCACTACAATATAACGTATAACGTTATGTAGTATTACGTTATAACATATAAAGTTATGTATTATTGCGGTGTAACGTATAACGTTAGATAGTGTTACGTTATAGCGTATAACGTTATGTAGTATTATGTTATAACGTATAACGTTATGTAGTATTACGTTATAACGTATAACGCTATGTAGCATTACGGTATAACGTATAACGTTATGTAGCATTACGTTATAACGTATAACTTTATATAGTATTACGTTATAACGTATAACGTTATGTAGCATTACAATATAACCTATAACGTTATGTAGTATTACGTTATAACGTATAACGTTATATAGCATCGCGTTATGACGTATATCGTTATATAGCATTGCGTTATAACGTATAACGTTATATAGTATTACGTTATTACGTATAACGTTATGTAGCATTACAATATAACGTATAACGTTATGTCGTATTACGTTATAACGTATAACGTTATATAGCATTGCGTTATGACGT
>NW_025220017.1:0-3821 GCF_014825855.1 Bombus pyrosoma
ACGATATGATGTATAGCGTAATGTAGTATTAGGATATAACGTATATCGCCATATAGCAATACGATATAACGTATAACATTATGTGGTACTATCATAAAACATATAGTGTTATGTGGTGTTACGATATGACGTATAACGTTATATAGTATTACGATATAACGTATAACGTTATGTGGTATTACGATATAACGTATAACGTCATATAGCAATACGATATAACGTATAACGTAATGTGGTGTTGCTATATGACGTATAACGTTACATAGTATTACGTTGTAACGTATATCGTCATATAGCAATACGATATAACGTATACCGTTATGCGGTATTACGATATAACGTATAACATTATGTGGTACTATCATAAAACATATAACGTTATGTGGTGTTACGATATGACGTATAACGTCATATAGCAATACGATATAACGTATAACGCTATGTGGTGTTGCTATATGGCGTATAACGTTACATAGTATTACGTTATAACGTATCACGTTATGTGGTATTACGATATAACGTATAACGTCATATAGCAATACGATATAACGTATAACATTATGTGGTACTACGATATAACGTATAGCGTTATGTGGTGTTACGATATGACGTATAACGTTATATAGTATTACGATATAGCGTGTAACGTCATATAGCAATACGATATAACGTATAACGTTATGTGTTGTTACGATATGACATATAACGTTACATAGTAATACGTTATAACGTATAACGTTATGTGGTAGTACGATATGACGTATAACGTAATGTAGTTTTAGGATATAACGTATAACGTTATGTGGTTCTACGATATAACGTATATCGTTATCTGGTACTACGATATAAGGTATAACGTTATGTGGTGTTACGATAAGACGTATAACGTTATATAGAATTACGTTATAACGTATAACGTTATGTGGTATTACCATATTACGTATAACGTTATATAGTATTACGATATAACCTATAACGTCATGTAGCAATACGATATAACGTATAACGTTATGTGTTGTTACGATATGACATATGACGTAACATAGCATTACGTTATAACGTATAACGGTACATAGCATTACGTTTTATCGTATAACGTTATGTGGTATTACGATATGACGCATAACGTAATGTAGTATTAGGATATAACGTATATCGTCATATAGCAATACGATATAACGTATAACGTTATGTGGTATTACGATATAACGTATAACGTTATGTGGTATTACGATATGACGTATATCGTAATGTAGTATTAGGATATAACGTATGTCGTCATATAGCAATACGATATAACGCATTCCGTTATGTGGTATTACGATGTAACGTATAACGTTATGTGGTATTACGATGTAACGTATAACGTTATGTGGTACTACGATATAACGTATAATGTTCTGTGGTGTTACGATATGACGTATAAGGTTATATAGTATTACGTTATAACGTTATATAGTATTATGATATAGCGTATAACGTCATATAGCAATACGATATAACGTATAACGTTATGTGTTGTTACGATATGACATATAACGTAACATAGCATTACGTTATCACGTATAACGTTACATAGCATTACGTTATAACGAATAACGTTATGTGGTATTACGATATGACGTATAACGTATTGTAGTATTAGGATATAACGTATATCGTCATATTGCAATACGATATAACGTATAACGTTATGTGGTATTACGATGTAACGTATATCGTTATATAGTATTACGTTATAACGTATAACGTTATGTGGTGTTACGATGTAACGTATAACGTTATGTGGTATTACGATATGACGTATATCGTAATGTAGTATTAGGATATAACCTATATCGTCATATAGCAATACGATATAACGTATAACGTTATGTAGTACTACGATATAACGTATAACGTTATGTGGTGTTACGATATGACGTATAACGTCATATATCAATACCGGATGACGTATAACGTTATATGGTATTACGTTATAACGTATAACGTTATGTGGTATTACGATATCACGTATAACGTTATATAGAATTACGTTATAACGTATAACGTAATGTGGTGTTGCTATTTGACGTATAACGTTACATAGTATTACGTTATAACGTATAACGTTATGTGGTATTACGATATAACGTATAGCGTCATATAGCAATACGATATAACGTATAACGTTATGTGCTGTTACGATATGACGTATAACGTTACATAGTATTACGTTATAACGTATAACGTCTTGTGATGTTACTATATGACGTATTACGTTATATAGAATTACGTTATAACGTATAACGTTATGTGGTATTACGATATGACGTATAACGTAATGTAGTATTAGAATATAACGTATAACGTCATATATCAATACGATATGACGTATAACGTTATATGGTATTACGTTATAACGTATAACGTTATGTGGTATTACGATATCACGTATAACGTTACATAGTATTACGTTAAAACGTATAACGTTATGTGGTGTTACGATATGACGTATAACGTTACATAGTATTACGTTATAACGCATAACGTTATGTGGTGTTACGATGTAACGTATAACGTTATGTGGTATTACGACATAACGTATAACGTTATGTGGTATTACGATATGACGTATAACGTAATGTGGTATTAGGATATAACGTATATCGTCATATTGCAATACGATATAACGTGTAACGTTATGTGGTATTACGATGTAACGTATAACGTTATGTGGTATTACGATATAACGTATAACGTTATGTGGTATTACGATATGACGTATATCGTCATATTACAATACGATATAACGTATACCGTTATGTGGTATTACGATGTAACGTATAACGTTATGTGGTACTACGATATAACGTATAACGTTATGTGGTATTACGATAAGACGTATAACGTTATATAGAATTACGTTATAACGTATAACGTTATGTGGTATTACGATATGACGTATAACGTTATGTGGTATTACGATATGACGTATATCGTAATGTAGTATTACGATAAGACGTAAAACGTTATATAGAATTACGTTATAACGTATAACGTTATTTGGTATTACGATATGACGTATATCGTAATGTAGTATTAGCATATAACGCATATCGTCATATAGCAATACGATATAACGTATAACGCTATGTGGTGTTACGATATGTCATATAACGTAACATAGCATTACGTTATAACGTATAACGTTATGTGGTGTTACGATGTAACGTATAACGTTATGTGGTATTACGATATAACGTATAATGTTATGTGGTATTACGATATGACGTATATCGTAATGTAGTATTAGGATATAACGTATATCGTCATATTGCAAAACGATATAACGTATACCGTTATGTGGTATTACGATGTAACGTATAACGTTATGTGGTACTACGATATAACGTATAACGTTATGTGGTATTACGATAAGACGTATAACGTTATATAGAATTACGTTATAACGTATAACGTTATGTGGTATTACGATGTGACGTATATCGTAATGTAGTATTAGGATATAACGTATATCGTCATATAGCAATACGATATAACGTAGAACGATATGTGGTACTATCATGTAACTTATAACGTTATATAGCATTACGATATAACGTATATCGTTATGTGGTAGTACGATATAATGTACAACATTATGTGGTAATACCATATTACGTATAACGTTATATAGTATTACGATAAAACGTATAACGTCATATAGCAATACGATATAACGTATAACGATATGTGTTGTTACGATATGACATATAAAGTAACATAGCATTACGTTATAACGTATAACGTTACATAGCATTACGTTATAACGTATAACG
>NW_025220018.1:0-2007 GCF_014825855.1 Bombus pyrosoma
CTATATAGTATTACGTTACAAAGCATGACTTATTACGTTATAGCGTATAACGTTATGTAGTATTACGATATAACGTATAACGTTATGTAGTGTTACGTTATACCGTATCACGATATATGGTATTACGAGATAACGTATAACGATATGTTGTATTACGATATAACGTATATCGTTATGTAGCATTACGATATAACGTATATCGTTTTGTAGCATTACGATATTACGTATAAAGTTATGTAGCATTACGATATAACGTATAACGATATATGGTATTACGATATAACGTATAACGATATATGGTATTACGACATAACGTATAACGTTATGTAGCATTACGCTATAACGTATAACGTTATATAGTATTACGATATAACGTATAACGTTTTATAGTATTACGATATAACGTATAACGTTATGTAGCATTACGATATAACGTGTAACTATATGTTGTACTACGATATAACGTAGAACGTCATGCAGCATTACGTTATAGCAAATAACGTTATGTAGTGTTACGTTATAACGTATAACGTTATACAGTATTACGTTATAACGTATAACGTTGTGTAGCATTACGATATAACGTATAACGAAATGTAGTGTCACGTTATAGCGAATAACGTTATGTAGTATAACGTTACAACGTAAAACGTCATGTAGTATTACGATATAACGTATAACGTTATGTAGCATTTCAATATAAAGTATATCGTTATGTAGTATTACGATGTAACGTATAACGTTATGTAGCATTACGATATACAGTATATCGATATGTAACATTACGTTATAGCATATAACGTTATGCAGTATTACGATATAACGTATAACGTTATGTAGTGTTACGTTATAACGTATAACGATATATGGTATTACGATATAACGTATAACGTTATGTAGCATTACGATATAACGTATAACGATATGTTGTATTACGACATAACGTATAACGTCATGTAGCATTACGTTATAGCGAATAACGTTATGTAGTGATACGTTATAACGTATAACGTTATATAGTATTACGATATAACGTATAACGTTACGTAGCATTACGGAATAGCGTATAACGTTATGTGGTACTACGATATAACGTATAACGTAATGTAGTGTTACAGAATAACGTATAACGATATATGGTATTACGATATAATGTATAACGTTATGTAGCATTACGTTATACCGTATAACGTTATGCAGTACTACGTTACAACGTATAACGTTATATAGTTTTACGATATAATGTATAACGAAATGTAGTGTCACGTTATAGCGAATAACGTTATGTAGTATTACGATATAACGTATAACGTTATATAGCATTACGATATAACGCATGACGTTATGTAGCATTACGATATAACGTATATCGTTATGTAGTATTACGATGTAACGTATAACGTTATGCAGCATTACGATATAACGTATAACTTTAGGTAGCATTACGTTATAGCGTTTAACGTTATGTTGTATTACGATATAACGTATAACGTTATGTAGTGTTACGATATATCGTATAACGTTATGTAGCATTACGTTATAGCGTAAAACGTTATGTAGTATAAAGTTACAACGTAAGACGCTATGTAGTATTACGATATAACGTATAACGAAATGTAGTGTCACGTTATAGCGTATAACGTTATGTAGTATTACGATATAACGTATAACGTTATATAGTGTTACGATATAACGCATTACGTTATGTAGCATTACGATATAAAGTATATCGTTATGTAACGTTACGTTATAGCATATAACGTTACGTATTATTACGATATAACGTATAACGTTTTATAGTATTACATTATAACGTATAACGTTCTGTAGCATTACGATATAACGTATAACGATATGTGATACTACGATATAACGTATAATGTTATGCAGTACTACGTTACAACGTATAACGTTATATAGTATTACAATATAACATATATCGTTATGTAGTTCTACGATGTAACGTATAACGTTATGCAGCATTACAATATAACGTATAATATAATA
>NW_025220019.1:0-2007 GCF_014825855.1 Bombus pyrosoma
ATACAATATAACGTTATACGTTATATCATAATACCATATAACGTTATACTATATATCATAATACTATATAACGTTATCCTATATATCATAATACTATATAACGTTATACTATATATCATAATACTATATAACGTTATACGTTATATCGTAACACCATATAACGTTATACGTTATATCGTAATACTATATAACGTTATACGTTATATCATAATACTATATAACGTTATACGTTATATCGTAATACTATATAACGTTATACGTTGTATCGTAATACTATATAACGTTGTACGTTATATCGTAACACCATATAACGTTATACGTTATATCGTAATACTATATAACGTTATACGTTATATCGCAATACTGTTTATCGTTTTACGTTATATCATAATACAATATAACGTTTTACGTTAAAACGTAATTCCACATATCGTTATACGTTATATCGCATTACCACATATCGTTATACGTTATATCATAATACAATATAACGTTATACGTTATATCATAATACCATATAACGTTATACTATATATCATAATACTATATAACGTTATCCTATATATCATAATACTATATAACGTTATACCATATATCATAATACTATATAACGTTATACGTTATATCGTAACACCATATAACGTTATACGTTATATCGTAATACTATATAACGTTATACGTTATATCATAATACTATATAACGTTATACGTTATATCGTAATACTATATAACGTTATACGTTGTATCGTAATACTATATAACGTTGTACGTTATATCGTAATACTATATAACGTTATACGTTATATCGCAATACTATATATCGTTTTACGATATATCATAATACAATATAACGTTTTACGTTAAAACGTAATTCCACATATCGTTATACGTTATATCGCATTACCACATATCGTTATACGTTATATCATAATACAATATAACGTTATACGTTATATCATAATACCATATAATGTTATACTATATATCATAATACTATATAACGTTATACGATATATCATAATACTATATAACGTTATACGTTATATCATAATATTATATAACGTTATACGTTATATCGTAATACTATATAACGTTATACGTTTTATCGTAATGCAATATAACGTTATACTATATATCATAATACAATATAACGTTATACGTTATATCGTAATACTATATAACGTTATACGTTGTATCGTAATACTATATAACGTTTTACGTTATATCATAATACTATATAACGTTATCCTATATATCATAATACTATATAACGTTATACGCTATATCGTAACACCATATAACGTTATACGTTTTTACGTAATACAATATAACCTTATACGTTATATCGTAACACCATATAACGTTATACGTTATATCGTAATACAATATAACGTTATACGTTATATCGTAATACTATATAACGTTATACGTTATATCATAATACTATATATCGTTATACGTTATGTCGTAATACTATATAACGTTATACGTTATATCATAATACTATATAACGTTATACGTTATATCATAGTACAATATAACGTTATACTATATATCGTAATACAATATAACGTTATACGTTATATCGTAATACTATATAACGTTATACGTTATATCATATTACAATATAACGTTATACGTTACATCGTAATACTATATAACGTTATACGTTGTATCGTAATACTATATAACGTTTTACGTTATATCATAATACTATATAACGTTATCCTATATATCATAATACTACATAACGTTATACGTTATATCATAATATTATATAACGTTATACGTTATATCGTAATACTATGTAACGTTATACGTTATATCGTAACACCATATAACGTTATACGTTTTTACGTAATACAATATAACCTTATACGTTTTTACGTAATACAATATAACCTTATACGTTATATCGTAATACAATATAACGTTATACGTTATATCGTAATACTATATAATGTTATACGTTATATCGTAATACTATATAACGTTATACGTTATATC
>NW_025220020.1:0-2004 GCF_014825855.1 Bombus pyrosoma
AGTATAACGTTATATGGTATTACGATATAACGTATAACGATATGCTGTATTACGATATAACGTATAACGTTATGTAGCATTACGTTATAGCGTATTTCTTTATGTAGTATTACGATATAATGTATGACGATATGTAGTATCACGATATAACGTATAACGTTATGTAGCATTACGTTATAGCGTATAACGTTATGTAGTAGTACGTTATAACGTATAACGTTATATAGCATTACGTTATAGCGTATTCCGTTATGTAATATTACGATATAATGTATGACGATACGTAGTATCACGATTTAACGTATGACGATATGTAGTATTACGATATAACGTATAACGTTATGTAGTGTTACGTTATAACTAATAACGATATATGGTATTACGATATAACGTATAACGATATGTCGTGTTACGATACAACGTATAACGTTATGTAGCATTACGATATAACGTATAACGTTCTATGGTATTACGATATAACGTATAACGATATGTAGTGCTACGTTATAACGAATAACGATATATGGTATTACGATATAAAGTATAACGATATGTCGTATTACGATATAACGTATAACGTTATGTCGTATTACGATACAACGTATAACGTTATGTAGCATTACGATATAACGTATAACGTTTTGTAGTAATACGTTACAACGTATAACGTTATATAGCATTACGTTATAGCGTATTCCGTTATGTAATATTACGATATAATGTATGACGATACGTAGTATCACGATTTAACGTATGACGATATGTAGTATTACGATATAACGTATAACGTTATGTAGTGTTACGTTATAACTAATAACGATATATGGTATTACGATATAACGTATAACGATATGTCGTGTTACGATACAACGTATAACGTTATGTAGCATTACGATATAACGTTATGTAGCATTATGTTATAGCGTATTTCGTTATGTAGTATTACGATATAATGTATGACGATATGTAGTATCACGATATAACGTATAACGTTATGTAGCATTACGTTATAGTGTATAACGTTATGTGGTATTACGTTATAACGTATAACGTTACATGGTATTACGATATAACGTATAACGATATGTAGTATTACGATATAACGTATGACGATATGTAGTATTACGATATAACGTATAACGTTATGTAGTGTTACATTATAACGAATAACGATATATGGTATTACGATATAACGTATAACGATGTGTCGTATTACGATACAACGTATAACGTTATGTAGCATTACGATATAACATATAACGTTATGTAGCATTACGTTATAGCGTATTCCGTTATGTAGTATTACGATATAATGAATGACGATATGTAGTATCACGATATAACGTATAACGTTATGTAGCATTACGTTATAGCGTATAATGTTATGTAGCATGACGTTATAACGTGTAACGTTATGTCGTATTACGATACAACGTATAACGTTATGTAGCATTACGATATAACATATAACGTTATGTAGCATTACGTTATAGCGTATTTCGTTATGTAGTATTACGATATAACGTATAACGTTATGTAGTGTTACGTTATAACGAATAACGATATATGGTATTACGTTATAACGTATAACGATATATGGCATCACGATATATCGTATAACGGTATGTAGTATTACGATATAATGTTTGACGATATGTAGTATTACGATATAACGTATAACGTTATGTAGCATTGCGATATAACGTATAACGTTTTGTAGTAATACGTTACAACGTATAACGTTATATAGCATTACGTTATAACGTATAACGTTATGTAGTATTACGTTATAACGTATAACGTTACATGGTATTACGATATAACGTATAACGATATGCAGTATTACGATATAACGTATAACGTTATGTAGTATTACGTTATAACGTATAACGTTATGTAGTTCTTCGTTATCACGTGTAACGTTACATGGCTTTACGATATAACGTATAACGATATGTAGTATTACGATATAACGTATGACGATATGTAGTATCACGATATAAC
>NW_025220021.1:0-1999 GCF_014825855.1 Bombus pyrosoma
ATAACGTTTTACGTTATGTAGTATTAAATTATAACGTATAACGTTGTATACTATTATCTTACAACGTATAACGTTATGTACTATTACGTTATAACGTATAACGTTATATAGCATTACATTATAACGTATAACGGTATGTGGTATTACGATATAGCGTATAACGGTATGTGGTATTACGATATAACATATTACGTTATGTAGTATTACATTATATCTTATGACGTTATATACTATTAGCTTATAACGTATAACGTTATGTAGTATTAAGTTATAGCATATAACGTTATGTGGTATTACGATATAACGTATTACGTTATGTAGTATGACATTGTAACGTATAACGTTATATACTATTAGCTTATGACGTATAACGTTATGTGGTATTACGATATAACATATTACGTTATCTAGTATTACATTATATCTTATAACGTTATATACTATTAGCTTATAACGCATAACGTTATATAGTATCATGTTATAACGTATAACGTTATATACCATTACATTATGACGTATAACGGTATGTGGTATTACGATATAACGTACTACGTTATGTAGTATTACATTATAACGTATAACGTTATATACTATTAGCTTATGACGTATAACATACATAACTATTATATAGTATTACGTTATAACGTATAACGTTATATAGCATTACATTATAACGTATAACGGTAAGTGGTATTACGATATAGCGTATAACGGTATGTGGTATTACGATATAACATATTACGTTATGTACTATTACATTATTTCTTATAACGTTATATACTATTAGCTTATAACGTATAACGGTATGTGGTATTACGATATAACGTATTACGTTATGTAGTATGACATTGTAACGTATAACGTTATATACTATTAGCTTATGACGTATAACATACATAACTATTATATAGTATTACGTTATAACGTATAACGTTATATAGTATCACGTTATAACGTATAGCGGTATGTGGCATTACATTATGACGTATAACGTTATGTGGTATTACGATATAACGTATTACGTTATGTAGTATTACATTATATCTTATAACGTTATATACTACTAGCTTATAACGTATAACGTTACATAGTGTTACGTTATAACGTTTAACGTTATATAGCATTACGTTATAACGTATAACGATATACGGTATTACGATATAGCGTATAACGGTATGTGGTATTACGATATAACGTATTACGTTATGTAGTATGACATTGTAACGTATAACGTTATATACAATTAGCTTATGACGTATAACATACATAACTATTATATAGAATTACGTTATAACGTATAACGTTATATAGCATTACCTTATAACGTATAACGTTTTGTGGTATTACGATATAACATATTACGTTATGTAGTATTACATTATATCTTATGACGTTATATACTATTAGCTTATAATGTATAACGTTATGTAGTATTACGTTATAGCGTATAACGTTAGGTGGTATTACGATATAACGTATTACGTTATGTAGTATGACATTGTAACGTATAACGTTATATACTATTAGCTTACGACGAGAAACATTATGTAGTACTACGTTATAACGTACAACGTTATATAGCATTACATTACAACGTATAACGGTATGTGGTATTACGATATAGCGTATAACGGTATGTGGTATTACGATATAACGTATTACGTTATGTAGTATGACATTGTAACGTATAACGTTATATACTATTAGCTTATGACGTAAAACATTATATAGTATTACGTTATAATGTACAACGTTATATAGCATTACATTACAACGTATAACGGTATGTGGTATTACGATATAACGTTTTACGTTATGTAGTATTAAATTATAACGTATAACGTTGTATACTATTATCTTACAACGTATAACGTTATGTACTATTACGTTATAACGTATAACGTTATATAGCATTACATTATAACGTATAACGGTATGTGGTATTACGATATAGCGTATAACGGTATGTGGTATTACGATATAACATATTACGTTATGT
>NW_025220022.1:0-1997 GCF_014825855.1 Bombus pyrosoma
TTATACGTTATATGGTAATATTATGTAACGATATACGATATATCGTAATACTACATAACGTTATACGTTATGTCGTAATAGTACATAATGTTATACGTGATATAGTCATACTACATACCGTTATATGTTATATCGTAATGCTACATAACGTTACACGTTGTAACCGAATACTACGTAACGTTACACGTTATTCCGTAATAGTACATATCGTTATACGTTATAACGTATTACCATATAACGTTATGCGGTATATCGTAATACCACATAACATTATGCGTTATATCGTGATACTACATATCGTTATACGTTATATCGTAATACTAAATGATGATATACGTTGGAACGTAGTACTACATAACGATATACGTTATATCGTAATGCTACATAACGTTATACGACATATCGTAATGCTACATAACATTATCCGTTATATCGTAATACTATATAACGTTATACGTTACAACGTAACACTACATAATGTTATACGTTATAACGTAATACTATGTAACGTTATGCGTTATATCGTAATGCTACATATCGTTATACGTTATATCGTAACAGTACATATCGTTTTCGTTATATCGTAATGCTACATAACGTTATACGTTATAACGTAGTACTACATAACGCTATACGCTATACTGTAATGCTACATAACGTTAAACCTTATATCGTAACACTACATAACGTTATACATTATAACGTAATACTATATAACGTTATACGTTATATCGTAATGCTACATAACGTTATCCGTTATATCGTAATACTATATAACGTTATACGTTACAACGTAACACTACATAACGTAATACGTTATATCGTAATGCTAGATAACGTTATACGTTATAACGTAACACTACATAACGTTATACGTTATAACGTAATACTATATAACGTTTTATGTTATATCGTAATGCTACATTACATTATACGATATATCGTATTATTATATAGCGTTACACGTTATAATGTAATACCACATAACGTTATACGATATAGCGTATTATTACATACCGTTTTATCCTATATCGTAAAACTACATAAGGTTATACGTTATATCGTAATACCACATATCGTTATACGTTATATCGTAGTACTACATATCGTTATACGTTATAATGAATTACCATATAACGTTATACGTTATATCGTAATACCACATATCGTTATACGTTATAACGTATTACCATAAAACGTTATCCGTTATATCGTAATACTATATAACGTTATACGTTATAACGTATTATTACATATGGTTATATGCTGTATCGTAAAACTACATAACATTATACGTTATATCGTAATGCTACATAACGTTATACGTTATAACGTAACACTACATAACACTATACGTTATAACGTAATACTATATAACGTTATACGTTATATCCTAATGCTACATTACATTATACGTTATATCGTAATACTAGATATCGTTATACGTTATATCATTATGCTACATAACGTTATACGTTATATCGCAATACTATATAGTGTTACACGATATAATGTAATACCACATAACGTTATACGTTATAGCGTATTATTACATACCGTTTTATCCTATATCGTAAAACTACATAAGGTTATACGTTATATCGTAATACCACATATCGTTATACGTTATATCGTAGTACTACATATCGTTATACGTTATAACGTATTACCATATAACCTTATACGTTATATCGTAATACCACATATCGTTATACGTTATATCGTAATACTAGATATCGTTATACGATATATCGTAACAGTACATATCGTTTTCGTTATGTCGTAACGCTACATAACGTTATACGTTATAACGTAGTACTACATAACGTTATACGCTATAACGTAATAGTACATAGCTTTATACGATATATGGTAATATTATATAACGATATACGTTATATCGTAATACTACATAACGTTATACGTTATGTCGTAATAGTACATAACGTTATAAGTTATATCGTAATACTACATATCGTTATACGTTATAACGTATT
>NW_025220023.1:0-1996 GCF_014825855.1 Bombus pyrosoma
CGTTATACTATATATCATAATACTATATAACGTTATACGTTATATCGTAATACTATTTAACGTTATACGTTATATCGTAACACTATATAACGTTATACGTTATATCATAATACCATATAACGTTATACGTTATATCGTAATACTATATAACGTTATACTATATATCATAATACTATATAACGTTATACGTTATATCATAATACTATATAACGTTATACGTTATATCGTAATACTATATAACGTTATACGTTGTATCGTAATACTATATAACGTTGTACGTTATATCGTAATACTATATAACGTTATACTATATATCATAATACTATATAACGTTATACGTTATATCATAATACTATATAACGTTATACTATATATCATAATACTATATAACGTTACACGTTATATCGTAATACTATATAACGTTATACGTTATATTCTAATACTATATAACGTTATACGTTATATCGTAATACTATTTAACGTTATACGTTATATCGTAATACTATATAACGTTATACGTTAAAACGTAATACCACATATCGCTATACGTTATACCGTAATACCACATATCGTTATACGTTATATCCTAATACTATATAACGTTATACGTTATATCGTAATACTATATAACGTTATACGTTATATCGTAATACTATATAACGTTATACGTTATATCGTAATACCATATAACGTTATACTATATATCATAATACTATATACCGTTATACGTTATATCGTAATACCATATAACGTTATACGTTAGATCATAATACCATATAACGTTATACTATATATCATAATACTATATAACGATATACGTTATGTCATAGCACAATATAACGTTATACGTTATATCATAATACTATATAACGTTATACGTTATATTACAATACAATATAACGTTATACGTTATATCGTAATACCATATAACGTTATACTATATATCATAATACTATATAACGTTATGCGTTTTACCGTAATACTATATAACGTTATACGTTGTATCCTAATACCATATAACGTTATTCGTTATATCGTAATACCATATAACGTTATACGTTAGATCATAATACCATATAACGTTATACTATATATCATAATACTATATAACGTTATACGTTATGTCATAGCACAATATAACGTTATACGTTAGATCATAATACTATATAACGTTATACGTTATATTCTAATACTATATAACGTTATACGTTAAAACGTAATACCACATATCGCTATACGTTATACCGTAATACCACATATCGTTGTACGTTATATGGTAATACCACATATCGTTATACTATATATCATAATACTATATAACGTTATACGTTATATCGTAATACCATATAACGTTATACGTCATATCGTAATACTATATAACGTTATACGTTATATCATAATACCATATAACGTTATACGTTATATCGTAATACTATATAACGTTATACTATATATCATAATACTATATAACGTTATACGTTATATCATAGCACAATATATCGTTATACGTTATATCGTAATACTATATAACGTTACACGTTATATCGTAATACTATATAACGTTATACGTTATATTCTAATACTATATCACGTTATACGTTATGTCGTAATACCATATATCGTTATACTATATATCATAATACTATATAACGTTATACGTTATATCGTAATACCATATAACGATATACGTTATATCGTAATACCATATATCGTTATACGTTATATCGCAATACAATATAACGTTATACGTTATATCGTAATACAATATAACGTTATACGTTATATCATAATACTATATATCGTTATACATTATATCGTGATACTATATAACGTTATACGTTATATCGTAATACTATATATCGTTATACGTTATATCGCTATACTATATATCGTTTTACGTTATATCATAATACAATATAGCGTTATACGTTGAAACGTAATACCACATATCGTTATACGTTATATCGTAATACCACATATCGTTATACGTTATATC
>NW_025220024.1:0-1996 GCF_014825855.1 Bombus pyrosoma
GTAATACCGTACAACGTTATACGCTATATCATAATAGCATATAACATTATACGTTATATCATAATACTACAGAACGTTATACGTCATAACGTAGTATATATAACGTTACAAGTCATAACGTATTACTATATAACGTTATACGTTATATCGTAATACCATATAACGTTATACGCTATATCGCAATGCTATACAACGTTATACGTCATAACGTAGTACTATATAACGTTATATTTTATATCGTAATACCGTATAACGTTATACGCTATATAGTAATAGCATATAACGTTATACGTTATATCATCATACTACAGAACGTTATACGTCGTAACGTAGTATATGTAACGTTATAAGTATTAACGTATTACTATATAACGTAATACGTTATATCGTAATACTATGTAAGGTTATACGTTATATCGTCATTACATGTAACGTTATACGTTATATCACAATACTACACACCGTTTTACTTCATAACGTAATACTATATGTCGTTATACGTTATAACGTAATACTATATATCGCTATACGTTACAAAGTAATACTATACAACGTTATGCGTCATAACGTAGTACTATATAACGTTATATGTTATATCGTAATACCGTATAACGTCATACGCTATATCGTAGTAGCATATAACGTTATACGTTATATCATAATAGAGCACAACGATATACGTCATAACGAAATACTATGCAACGTTATACGTCATAACGTAGTACTATATATCGTTATATGATATATCGTAATACCGTATAACGTTATACGTTATATCATCATACTACAGAACGTTATACTTCATAACGTAGTAAATATAACGTTATAAGTCATAACGTATTACTATATAACGTTATATGTTATATCGTAATACCGTACAACGTTATACGCTATATCGTAATAGCATATAACGTTATGCGTTATATCATAATACTACACATCGTTCTACGTCATAACGTATTACTGTATAACCTTATACGTTACAACGTAATACTCTATATCGCTATACGTTACAACGTAATACTATATAACGTTATACGTCATAACGTAGTACTATATAACGTTATCATTCATAACGTATTACTATATAACGTTAAACGTTATATCATCATACCACAGAACGTTATACGTCACAACGTAGTATATATAACGTTATAAGTCATAACGTATTACTATATAACGTTATATGTTATATCGTAATACCGTACAACGTTATACGCTATATCGTAATAGCATATAACGTTATGCGTTATATCATAATACTACACATCGTTCTACGTCATAACGTATTACTATATAACCTTATACGTTACAACGTAATACTCTATATCGCTATACGTTACAACGTAATTCTATACAACGTTATACGTCATAACGTATTACTATATAACGTTATATGTTATATCGTAATACCGTATAACGTTATACGCTACTTCGTAGTAACATATAACGTTATACGTTATATCGTATTACTGCAAAAGGTTATACGTTATAACGTAATACCATGTAACGTTATACGTTATATCATAATACTACACATCGTTATACGTCATAGCGTAGTACTACACAACGTTATATGTTATATCGTAATACCGTATATCGTTATACGCTATATCGTAGTAACATATAACCTTACATGTTATATCATCACACTACAGAACGTTATGCGTCATAATGTAGTATATATAACGTTATAAGTCATTACGTATTGCTATATAACGTTATACGTTATATCGTAATACTGTATAAGGTTATTCGTTATAACGTCATACCATGTAACGTTATACGTTATATCAGAATACTACACACCGTTTTACTTCATAACGTAATACTATATGTCGTTATACGTTATAACGTAATACTATATATCGTTATACGTTACAAAGTAATACTATACAACGTTATGCGTCATAACGTAGTACTATATAACGTTATATGTTATATCGTAATACCGTATAACGTCATACGCTATATCGTAATAGCATATAACGTTATA